>NC_053395.1:197458018-197760095 GCF_905171765.1 Bufo bufo | reverse complement strand
GCGCATTCCTTTGTGAATCACCCCTCGGGCGTGCACGGGATCGCGCCAGCATGGACACCGGAGGCAGGACTGTCCGCGACATATTGCCATCAGCCCGGCAAGTCTACCTCCAAAATCCCCGCGGCCCTCCCCTCCGGCGCCCATCGGATGCTCCACCGTATCTGCCCGCAAAGGAACCGGAACCGCAGACTCCCTTACAAGGCATTTCTATAATAGGGTTGGCCATGTGCATTGACTTTATAATTGACCAAGGACAACTGGATATTTTAGGGTTTGGCTACACAGCGACACGTGACAGCTGTCATGTCCAAGGATCGTAGTGAAATTGCGGTGTAGCAGTGGTAGCATAGAAATGAATGGGATCAACTCACACTCGTGCTGCGACCACTAGCCCAGAATTGCAACAAAAAAAAACAGCAGTGTTGAATTTTTTGCAGTTCTGGGGTCGCGGTCACGCCACATGTGTGAGTCTCGCTGAGAGACCCCATTTATTGGGTTTGACAGCTGTTGCACAACCAAGATTGTCATGTAGCCGAACCCTAAATGGTTTGTTATAAAAAGAGTAAGGCCTCATGCACACGGACGTTGTTTTGTTTGGGTCCGCATCCGAGCCGCCGTTTTGGCGGCTCGGATGCGGACCCATTCACTTCAATGGGGCCACAAAAGATGCGGACAGGGAGTTATATCAATGGCCCCCCGTTCCGTTCCGCACATTGCGGAAGGCACACGGGCGGCTTCTGTTTTTTGCGGATCTGCGGTTTGCGGACCGCAAAAAACGGCACGGCCGTGTGCATGTAGCCTAATACAAACATATACAAGGGAAACCCAACTCAAGGAAAAGGGGGAAAGGAAAGGGAAAAGTTGGTAGGCGAGGGGAGGGTAGTAAGAGATGGGAAGTGCCTAACTAGTCGTCTTTGTATATTCTTATATACTAGCCACATGCATGCACACACACAACCCATACACTGCCCATCTCTGGAGCACCTCCAAGATAATGTCTTAAAGGGAGTCTGTCACCAGCATTTCACTTTTTTAACCCTTCCCACAGCTCCCTAGCATGCTTACAGTTAATAAAAACGTTACCTCTGGCATCAATCCTGGACTTATAGAACCCTCAAAAACAATCTTTATAAGATATGCAAATGAGGGCTCGCAAGTGCCCAGGGGTGGTGTTACTCTCTTAGGTGCCCTGCTTGCTCAGCCTTCTCATTGTGTCCCCCCGTCCCTTCCTACCCTCTGCCCGCCCATCCTTTCCCTCTGACCGCCTTTGTACTAACTTGGTATGCTGCCGATATCCCGCGCCAGCGCACTCATTCCTTTCAATGAGAAGGCTGAGCAAGCAGGGCACCTAAGAGAGTAACGCCGCCCTGGGCACTTGCGAGCCCTCATTTGCAAAGATCGTTTTTGAGGGTTCTATAAGTCCAGGATTGATGCCAGAGGTAACGTTTTTATTAACTGTAAGCATGCTAGGGAGCTGTGGGAAGGGTTAAAAAAGTGAAATGCTGGTGACAGACTCCCTTTAACCAATCAGTGCAGCCCATTTATAGTTTGTAGACACAGTTGTAGAGGTTACCACCTTTCTTTAGGTGACATCTTTGAATCCAGAGCTGACCTTTCTATAAAGGTCAAACAGACTTGCAGAACAGGTCGCAGAAGTCCTTAGGGTACTTTCACACTAGCGTTTAAGTTTTCCGGTATTGAGTTCCGTCATAAGGGCTCAATACCTGAAAAAAACGCTTCATTCATTGTCAATGGGGACAAAACTGAACAGAACAGAATGCTCCAAAATGCATTCCGTTCCATTTAGTTGCGTTACCAGACCAGAGAGCAAACCGCAACATGTAGTGTGCTTTCCGTCCTGGAATGCGGAGCAAGATGGATCCAGCATTACCTCCAATGCAATTCAACGGGGACGGATCCGTTTTCTCTGCCACAATAGAAAACTGATCCGTCTCCCATTGACTTTCAATGGCGTTAATGACGGATCCGTCTTGGCAATGTTAAAGATATGTTAAAGATAATACAACCGGATCCGTTCATAACGAATGCAGATGGTTGTATTATCAGTAAGGCTTTGTTCACATCACCGTTCAGCCTTTCCGTTCTCCTGCCCTGTTTAGGGGCAGGAAAACGGAAAGGACGGATTCGGCACATAACTAAAAGAAGATTTTTGAAGCAGAGACAAAAGTCCTGCATGCACAACTTTTGTCTCTGCTCCAAAAAACTTATTCTGAGCGGAAACCTAACGGACCCCATTATAGTTTATAGGGCCCGTCGGCTCCATTCGGCTCAGTTATTTGTCGAATCCGTCCTTTCTGTTTTCCTGCCCCTAAATTGGGCAGGAGAACAGAAAGGCTGTACGGTGATGTGAACGAAGCCTAACGGAAGGGTTTTTGCTGGACCCTGCCGGATCCAGCAAAAACGCTAGTGTGAAAGTAGCCTTAGTTCTTTGGAGATCTGGGAGCACCATCAAACTTGTCCCTTTAGGGGAAAGGGTTTAAGGCATCTCCCGGGCATTGCGAATCTTGATTTCCCAGATTAAATAGCCGCATCCATTGTTTATTGAGTAGATAAGAGTTGCCACCAGCTGATGCTTTATGGGAGAGTTGCTTGGGCTACTTTCACTTCTGTTTTTAAATCCAGCAGGCTGTTCTTCCGTTTTTTTTCTGGCCGAAACCCGACAACGGCCGGATCCCCATTGAATCCCATTATAGTCAATGGGGTTTAGCTGTGAATAGCAGTATCGATCTATGCCGGATACGGGGAACCCTCTGCTGCAACAGCCTGCCGGATTTAAACATGCAGATGTGAAACTAGCCTTAGGGATTTACAGCCCAATTCTTCTTTTACTGTAAAGAACTGAAGTCACAAGTCTACAAAATGTTGGGCTTCCAACATAAGTATATTAGAATCTTTCTTCCACGGGCGAGTCATTGGTGGGATTGTGCGGCCCGCTGGATCCCAGAAAACCCTTTATAGACCCTGGGTTGTTCAATTAAAAAGGAGATGTCTGTTTTCAGGAAAAAAAATACTTGCATTCCCCATGAAATTTCAATTGTAGACCATCTTTTCTTAGAACTTTGTGTTGTGTCGTTCCTATGTGTTTCCTTCTTAGCAATTTATGAATCATTTGACAACTGGGGGTCACTATTTGGGGGGTGGCCCTACACATTCTGTCACTGGCCAATCAGGTCTGACAGCATCCGAATGATAACTCGCAGTCATTGATCCTTAAATTTCTAGGAAGAATAACAGAGGAACAATGCAAGACACAGGGGGTCATTTACTAAAGACTGGTATTTCAGTCATTTGTCAAAAACCCCTTCTGGAGGAAGATCCATCCAAGTTATTAAAAGGTGCAGGCCTCTTAATTTGTTGCATGGGGTGGAGACGTGGAGTAGAATTCAGTTAGACTTTATGTCAGTTTGCTGGTGTAAATAATAGCAAATGTGTAAATCGGCCACTTCTTCTATGCTCCACTCACTTTTTAAAAAGTGGCAAAAGCAGCAGTAAACACAAAAGTATAAAGATCTTTGAGCAAAATGCCCTTTGCACCAAATTTTGCTACTTTTTATGCCAAAAACCTGGTGTTAGGCGGAAGTAAATGACCCCCCACAGTGTTAAAGGGGTTTTCCGAGATTGTGATATTAATGACCTATGCTTAGGATAGGCCATCAATATCAGATTGGCTCGGGGGGGGCGGGGGGTCTGACACATGGGACCCCCACCCACCAGCTGTTTAGGAGGTTGCAGCACTCTCCTTACAGCTTACAAAGCACAGCGCCATCCATTAGATAGTGCCTGTTGTTGATATTGGGCAGCACGGTGGCTCAGTGGTTAGCACTGGTGCCTTTCAGCGCTGGGGTCCTAGGTTTGAATCCAACCAAGAACAACATCTGCATGGAGTTTGTATGTTCTCCTCGTGTTGGCGTGGGTTTCCTCTGGGTTCTCTGGTTTCCTCCCACACTCCAAAGACATACTGATAGGGACCTTAGATTGTGAGCCCCATTGGGGACAGTTGGAAGCTAATGTCTGTAAAGGAATATGTCAGCGCTATATAAGTGCATAAAATAAATAAATATATTGCAGTTCAGCCCCGCTCACTTGAACGGTACTGAGATGCGCCTAGGTCATGTGACTGATGAATGTGACATCACTGGCCTAGGAAGAGGCTGCAGCGCCCACAAGAAGGCCTGATTGGCAGGGGTTCCAGGAGTCAGACCCCTGTCAATTTGATATTGATGACCTATCCGGAAGATAGGTATTCAAAGTCAAAATCTCAGACAACCCCTTTTTTTAAGAGAATATGCTCCAGAATCCTATATATATATATATATATATAACTGTATATGTGTGTGTGTTTATATGTACACATATCTATGCATTATTACACGCACATATATATATATATATATATGTAGCAAGGCCGAGTATTGGCCTGCATTTGTGGGAGGGGCGCCCTGCCCTTTATCAGCTGCTCACCCCCTGTCAGCAGCAGCAGTGTTCGTGTCCCTGCTTCAAGCGCTCCGAATCTTCAGCCGGCAGATCGACGTCAGCAGAAGCTTCCAGCGGTCTTCCGGTCAGCTGACTCCGTGTCACAGAAGCAGCAGCGGCCGGTCGCACGGCTCGAGTCCCAGGTAAGGGAGGCTGTCATGTCACAGCAGCGCTTCTCCAGTCCGGTCGGTGGGGTAGGTCCCTTCAAGGTGAGGAAGGGACATCCCCACACCGGAACGGCAGTCTGGCAGCACGCCCCGCTCCCACGTGACTTGCACGCAGGTAGCAGGAGTCAGCGAGACTCCGTCCGACTAATTTTGGCATCATATCTCGTGGCATGGGGCAGGTTAGGGGTGTTTTTCAGGGGATAAAAGGGGAGGCAGCGGCATGCGGAACGGAGGCATGGTAAGTTGGTTTGTTAAAATGTCTGTAGCTATTATACAATGCATGGGATGTATAGGTTGTGGCCATGTGTAGGGGGGGAGGAAAGGTCTGGCACGGGCCGCCGTGCTGCTAGTTAGGTAGGGGGGGGGGCAGGATGCCTCTTAGTAGCTTTTCTGCAGGATGTTTTAGGAAAGGCTTCAGTTGATTTCACTTTCTAGATATCAGGGGGAATAGCTGTGTCTGGTTGCTAGAGTGGTAGCATTCATTACCCGCCATTTGTCATGGGCCCCTTTGTCGGGCGCCTCATATCAGTTACTTCACCATATCATGCTCAGCGTCCCAGTGGTTACCGTTACGTGGGTGACGGAGGAACCCAGGCTCAAAGGTGCAAAACAAGCGTGGACAGGAGTCAACGGCAGAGGCTATCTCTGTGTCAGTTGGAGTGGCTTTAAATGAGAAAAAAAAAAAAAAGGTATTTATTTTCGATTCTTCAGGTGCTCTGGTTCCACTACGATTGTAACCTGTTTTGTCCTACTCACCCCGTGTACCGTTCATTTGTGGTAAGGTCCGCCAGTTAGACTTTACACGTTTTCCGCTTCCCACTTTGCTGCAGCTGGTTGGGTCCACCAGAATCGGTGTCTTTTTTCTTTGCATGATGGTTTCTGCAGTGTCGGTGGTGGTTTCTGTGTTCCACGGGGTTAGTCAGCAGCTCTCTAGATTGTGATAGTGACGTTCCATAAATTTGCTTGTTTTAACAGTCTGATCATGTTACACGTCTCGGATGTCGTGGATCCGTCTGGGGAAGATTTTGGTTCAAGGGCATCCGATTCTGGGAGTATTCCTTCTCTGCGCAATTGGACTGTGCCTAAACTCTTGTCAGAGTTAACTAAGAGAGGCATTCCCTTCCCAGCTGCAGCCCGCAAGGCTGAGTTGTATCGGTTACTGGTGTCCACCCCCGCAGAACCAAGTCACCAAGATGTTTCTATGTCCACGGTGCAGACCTCCTTGACGCAGCTTCATGTCATGCTCAATAGTCTCACGTCCTCCATGTCTAGCGTACAATCTAGATTGGAGTCAGTGGAGTCAAGGGTCTGTGGTTTGGCTTCACCTGCTGCACTCTTACCGGTTGTGACTACCCCAGTGGCTAGTACTGCAGGTAACTTTGTTTAAATACCCAATGTCACGCCAGCCCAGTTTATCCCGGCCAACATTAAAAAGGACATTCTCGATGGGAGGGATGTGAACTTAGCTTCTCTGCTGATCGCCACTCGTGACCTGTCGGACAATAGGGTCATCGCTTGCGGCGATGTCTCTGTCGTCCTGAAGGGTCGCGACCTCAGACTTAGTAGGAAACTAACCATACCAGAATTTGTACTTGCTTTTAGTTTGTACCGAGACATCATTTGTTCTGTGCGACCGGATAGGAGGGAAGAATTGGACCTTTACTTGTTCAGGGTCACGGAGCTTGGATACAAATATGGGGGCTTCGGCTTCTACGACTACCATTGCTCCTTTTCCGCGAAGGCTGCAGCGGCCCTCAGCCAATTCCAGTTCACCACAAATTGGTGCAACATCTACACAGAGATCTTTTGCAGGCATTTTGCTGGACTGAAAGCTCCGGCATGTTCTTCTTGCCAGTCCATATACCACACTAGCGAATGGTGTCACAATGCAGCTAGTACACCAAGGTCCAATCCTTCTGCTCCTATCCCAGGTCCATCGGTTGGTGCTCAGCAGCAGGCAACCGTGGACAAACTTGGCCGTCCCATTAAGTACCTGGGCAGGTCACAAATATGCAACAATTACAATTATTCTGCATGCAATTATAGTCAATGCCGCCTGTTGCACATTTGTGTTAACTGTTTCCGGGCTCACCCGAAGGTCACTTGCTCATTAAAATCTGACAAACATTACTTGAGCGTTGTAAATGTGGATCTCCTGAAGTTCTACCTGCAGGGGCACGAGGATACTTTCTTTTGTGATTTCCTAGTGTCTGGGTTTACCACGGGGTTTCACACAGGCCTAGTGGCATTACCTGAAGATACTCACGAGTGTAGAAACTTGCAATCTGCTTCACTGAACCCTGCTTCCATAGATAGGCTCTTACAGTTGGAATTAGTGAAGGGGTACATCATCGGGCCCTTTACAACATCCCCTTTCGAGCGGTGGAGGGTCAGCCCCATAGGGGTCGTAACAGGTAAGTTCAACAACAAAGAGAGACTGATATTCGATTTGTCGGCTCCTCATGGCGCACACGCGCCTAGTCTTAATTCTCTCATACCGGCAGAGGAGGTCAGTATGGTGTACGCCTCCATTGATCAGGCTATCGCACTGATCTTAGCGACAGGTCCCGGGGCCATTTTATCTAAAGCAGACATATCAGATGCGTTTAAGTTAATCCCGATCAGGCCAGAGCTTTGGCAATGGCATGGGATCAAGTGGAATTCGTATTATTATTATTTTGCCACAAAATTGACTTTTGGGTCCCGTAGCAGCCCTTAGATTTTCGATCAACTGGCAAAAGCCCTACATTGGATCCTCGAAAATAGGTTTGAGTGCGAACATGCGATACATTACCTGGACGACTTCCTGCTGATTGAGTCTCCTCAGGGCCCGCGAGGCAATCTCCAAAGTCTCCTAGCATGCTTTGCGCAATTAGGGATTCCCGTTTCTCCGAAAAAGGTTGATGGTCCTGCCACTGTCATTACCTTTTTAGGCATTGTCTTGGATACAGGAAGCATGTCCGCCAGGTTACCTGTAGACAAGTTGGTCAGGGTCCGGGATATTATTCACACTTTCACTGTGGGCAGGGTCACTACGAAAGCACATCTGCAATCATTATTGGGCATGCTTAATTTTGCCATGCGCATTGTCCCTCAAGGTAGGTCTTTTGTAGCAAGGTTACTACCTCTCCTGTCAGAGGCCCCCTGTCAGGACAGTCCGGTGTTTCTGGATAATCAGGCACTAGCAGATTTAGTGATGTGGGATCATTTTTTAACTCACTGGAATGGCGTGTCCATGTTTATTCCAGCAGTCTCAGATAACTCCCCCATCTTATTTTCCAGTGGGGCGGTGAACACAGGTTACGCTGCAATTTTTGGCCCCCATTGGCTAAACGGGACCTGGCCAAGGGAGTTGCTCGAGGCCACGGGAGTTCGTCAATCAGCGGAGGTGGGGCACTTGTATCCCATGGTAGCAGCGGCTTACGTTTGGGGTAGCCTTTGGACAGGCCGTACCGTGGTCTTTACTTCTGGCAGTTCCTCCGTCATTTCCATCCTTCAGAGTGGCAAAACGAAGTCACACCCGGCCATGGCCTTCCTTAGGCGTCTTGTGCAGTTGTCCCTCCAGCACCATTTCTTGGTCCACGGCTCCCTCATACATGATGATCAGACGGTAGCAGTTGACGCCCTAGCTAAGCATGATTACTCTCTGTTTTCCCAGATCTGTCCCGAAGCCGACTCATCAAGGACCCCATCTCCTCATCCCGCCTCGCTAATTCTCCACTAAACAAGTACCTAGCCGTTGCCCATGGGCTGTTTTCCAGGCCTCTTGCGGCCAATACCACCAAAGCGTACAACACCGGCTGGCGGCTGTACTGTACCTTCCTGCAAGAACACGCGCCAGGCGCTTTCGGTCATATCGACCGCATACTGTCCTTTATTGGATACTGTCATGTGCACAGGCACCTATCGTATGGCACCGTGAGGACTTACCTGTCAGGGGTGCAACATCATTTATCCCTTTCCCATCCTAATTTAACATCTTTGTTTTCCAGTCATGTGGTCACGTTGAAAGGTCTACAGAATAGTACCCCCGGTGTTAACTCCCGTAGACAGCCCATTTCCGGCCAGATATTCAGAGACATGTCCGATTTGCTAGATTTAAGGCCCTTCGGGGCCCTACAAAGCCTGGTTATCAAAGCGGCCATCTATTTGGCCTTTTATGATTTCATGAGGCCAGGAGAGTTCTCCTCGTCATCACCCTGTAGGCCATTTCTAGCTCGATGGCAGTTGGCCCCCAGCTCAGAAGGTTTCATCCTCTCCCTACCCGTGACCAAGACTTCCCAGTCAGGGCCCCCTACCCGCATTAAATTCTTCCCTACAGCGCACAAATGGTGTCCAGTCCACATACTTCAGCAGTTGTCTGGGGCTTTGGGCGCTCTCGGCCCTAAAACTCCCCTGCTGCCCTGCGGGACAGTAGCATTGTCCACCTCGCAGTTCGTCTCACATGTACGTATGCTGGCAGGTAATTTAGGCTTGGACCCACTCTCCATGTCAGGTCATTCCTTTAGGATTGGGGCCGGCATCTGCTGCGTCCAAGAATCAAGTGCCGGCTCACATCATTCGCAAATTGGGCCGGTGGCGCTCCTCCTGTTTTAATCGATATGTTCCCAACCCCACGGGGGAGATTTCATGTGCCTTTCAGACATTGGTGTTGTAATGTTTAATAAAGTGTCTTGCTTTCCTTGCTGGGTTTTTGGCCTCTTTCAGGTATACTCCCGACGGTAACGGTTATGGCACAACTCAGACCGTTGACATCTTTTATGAGTTAGGTAAGGCTACTTTCACACTAGCGTTCGGGGCTCCGCTTGTGAGTTCCGTTTGAAGGGGCTCACAAGCGGCCCCGAACGGATCCGTCCAGCTCTAATGCATTCTGAATGGATGCGGATCCGCTCAGAATGCATCAGTCTGGCTCCGTTTGTCCTCCGCTCAGCAGGCGGACACCTGAACGCAGCTTGCAGCGTTCGGGTGTCCGCCTGGCCGTGCGGAGGCAAACGGATCCGTCCAGCAGCACTCCTTTCACTTCAAGTGATGCAAATGATTCAGGTGCCAGTGTTTTTCCCCTGGGGTCCACTTGGCTTGATAATGGCTCTGTGAGAGCTGAAACATTGTCTGTATCAACATGTGTTGAATAAATTTAGCATTTTTTCACTTTTTATCTAAGGAGTGCTGCGTTACATTTATTTGGATTATATATATATATATATATATATATATATATATATATATACACACACACACATTATTTTACATTCCTTCTCTGCTCCCACCCTTCTACTGCTCTGCTTTTGCAAAGTGTCAGTCTTCACTTTAGTTTCAGAATTCTATTCACGAACCATGGGACTCAGGATTAACAGTATTGTCTGTCCTACTCCGAAAAAGCAACTGAAACGATATCCAGTTGGTCAGATTATCATTGCAATAGGCTTTATTTATAGAGCAGTCTAAGTGCTTTACGATTGGGGTAAACTCACTACAAATACAGAATAGGAGTGAGGAGGGGGCCTCTCTCTATTTCCTGGGTGCTGGAGCTGCACCCTGTTTTCGGATGGTAAATGTTACACAAGTAATTTCTCTGTGTGTTCAAAATGTGCCCTGGAAGCGTGTGCAAAGGAGGTGTTCCTGCTGACGTCAGAGGGAGCGTGGCTCGGCTTTCACTGAGTTTCCTCTTCCCATTGAAAGCTACAAGTTGTATTACTTACTCTCATCTGCATAGGGGCAGGTCTGGTCAGCCTGCAGAGCAACTCCTCTGTGTCTACCCTCCCTACCACCTCCCAGACAGAAGGTTGCTTCCGTATTAGTCCCAAGTGTTCAATGGTGAGTAGTAAAGGGGGGTCCTGACAGTGATACTTTGGGGTTAAACTGGGGGAATATGAGTTCTTTACTTTGCTACATATTTACCGCACTCTTTATGATGTACAGTCTCAGCTCTGCTACGTTGTTCCTTGTAGTCCTTAATATCGCTTGAAAGTGGAAGCATGATTTCTCAATATTGAAAGTGACCTGACACACAAGAAAGAAATGTGCTGCCGGCTTGTGGACGAAATGTCGCACAGACATAGGCTCCACGACACACTTCTGAATCCTGGTGTTTTAGACCAGAAATGCTCAACCTGCGGCCCTCCAGCTGTCGTAAAACTAAACCTCCCACCATGCCCTGCTGTAGGCTGTAGACTATCAACCTAATTGTATTATTAATCAGGGGTAGGGCTAATATCTTTATATTATATAGATTCTAGTGCATTATACTGTGCCCTGTATTTCCCAGTAGAAAATCTTCTTTGGGAAACACAGTCCTCATCCCTGACCACCAGGACCAGGTAGCGCTCTGTCAGTACATGGCGACCTCTCCTCTCCGCCACGCTGCTCCGCTGTGTACTGGGGCTTATTCTGACACTAGGGCTGGGTTCACATCCTATTTTTGCCATCCATTTAATGCATACGAAAAATGTATGTGTTAACAGATGCCTCAGACTGATGCCGTACAGTGTCGTCCGTTCACCATACAGTTACATGGTAGAAAAAAAATGTACGTTAACGTATGCATTTTTTTAATGGACTCTGCAGGATACAAAAACGTGGAGTGCTGCACATTTCTATACTTCAAACCGATGAGAAATAACATTTCTCTAGACTCCAGAAGGGCACATTTTTGAGAGTTTCCCTTAAAGACGCATAAAAATGGCCCCTGATTAAAATATATATTTTTTGTGGGAATTTTTGCCAATGATCCCCCTCTGGTATATCACTGTCCATGTTGTGGGACTATTTGTGCACTCATAGTAAGTATTTGGTGGCTGCGAATATGACCCGAAGTGAATGGGGCCCGCCGTAAACACGCAGTTCACGAACATTTGATCGCAAACGCACGTTCGCGAATCGTCCTGGCCGATTTCCGTCCATCACTAGTTGGCACCTATGTTTCGTCAGAGACGTGCTGCGGTGGTCCTCACATGTCCACATCCTAAAACATAAGTGGTTGGGCATCAGCGCACTCAATCTCTTCCACTTCTGGGGCAGAGCTAGGTGGACGGCCCACGGAAAGCCCGCCAGCAGAGTCATCAAAAAGCAGAAGAGACTGCTGCATGACTTGGGGCTCAGACTGCTTGGCTGATTTGCAAGGGGGTGAGGTGAAAGACAGATAGTGGTTATCTTTCCCTGTTGATGTCTCCTAACAAGGAATATACATTGTTGCCTTTCTGGCTGCGCGCTGCCAGTATTACTGGAGGTACAATGTAGCTAATGTCTCCTACTTATATTTTGCTAGAGACTGTGCTGTATTAAAACATGAGATCCACGCTGCCCCCCCGACATGTTTCGCCGAATACCGGCGTCTTCAGAGGTTAGGGCAGGGTGTGAGCGTGTTACTGTTCGGCTGAGGCTACTTTCACACTAGCGTTCGGAGCGGATCCGTCTGATGTTTCATCAGACGGATCCGCTCCGATAATGCAGACGTTCGCATCCGTTCAGAACGGATGCGTCTGCATTAAAACTTAGAAAATTTTCTAAGTGTGAAAGTTGTCTGAGCGGATCCGTTCAGACTTTACATTGAAAGTCAATGGGGAACGGATCCGCTTGAAGATTGAGCCATATTGTGTCATCTTCAAGCGGATCCGTCCCCATTGACTTACATTGTAAGTCTGGACGGATCCGCTCGCCTCCGCACGGCCAGGCGGACACCCGAACACTGCAAGCAGCGTTCAGGTGTCCGCTCACTGAGCGGAGCGGAGGCTGAACGCTGGCAGGCGGATGCATTCTCAGCGGATCCGCCTCCACTGAGAATGCATTGGGGCCAGACGGATGCGTTCGGGGCCGCTCGTGAGCCCCTTCAAACGGTGCGCACGAGCGGACACCCGAACGCTAGTGTGAAAGTAGCCTTAACTATGATGTCACCACTGGAAGGCAAACCAATGGAGATCGACTCTCCAGTGTGCCTCGGACCGCGATTCGTTGCGTCCCACCGGTCCCTCCCCCCGGTGTCGCCGCCCATCCAGACTCTGCTTTCTGGTTGGTCGCGATCATACCTTGTCATTGGTCCGCGCGACGCATGTCTTATGGACTTAGATTTCTTCTCCAGCAAACGCTACTACTGCGCATGTTCTAGGACTTAGTTTTTGACATTTCCCTGGTCAGGTACTGCATCTGCGCATGCGTGGGCACTTAGATTTTTTTTCTCCAAACTAGCATACTATTGCGCATGTCCTGGGACTTAGTTTTCCGACGCTGCTGTCTACTCCATGTGTGGATACTTGTATTTTTCTCTCCGGCAGGCCATGTTCCTGCACATGTCCTGGGACTTAGTTTTCCGACGCTGCTGTCTACTCCATGTGTGGATACTTGTATTTTTCTCTCCGGCAGGCCATGTTCCTGCACATGTCATGGGACTTTGTTTTCGGCATTGGTATAGCCAAATATTGCATCTGCGCATGCGATAGTACCTAGTTGCTTTTGCATGAATCGTCTACCGCCAGAGCGCATGTCACCGGACTTAGGCTACTTTCACACCTGCGTTCGGGTGTCTGCTCGTGAGCTCCGTTTGAAGGGGCTCACGAGCGGCCCCGAACGCAGCCGTCCAGCCCTAATGCATTCTCAGTGGACGCGGATCCGCTGAGAATGCATCCGCCTGCCAGCGCTCAGCCTCTGCTCCGCTCAGTGAGCGGACACCTGAACGCTGCTTGCAGCGTTCGGGTGTCCGCCTGGCCGTGCGGAGGCGAGCGGATCCGTCCAGACTTACAATGGAAGTCAATGGGGACGGATCCGCTTGAAGATGACACCATATGGCTCAATCTTCAAGCGGATCCGTCCCCCATTGACTTTCAATGTAAAGTCTGGACGGATCCGCTCAGGCTACTTTCACACTTAGAAATTTTTCTAAGTTATAATGCAGACGGATCCGTTCTGAACGGATGCAAATGTCTGCATTATAGGAGCGGATCCGTCTGATGAAACATCAGACGGATCCGCTCTGAACGCTAGTGTGAAAGTAGCCTAAGTCTCTTGGTTGACTCTTCTTATCAGGAGTCATAGTTTTCTGCACTTCTATGGCTAGGTACTGCGTCTGCGCATATGTTAGTACTCGGTTACCAATGTGGATGATATGTGCCATAACGTATGCCACCGGACTTGATCTCTTTGTTTCCTCTTTCTACATTACTATGTTTTAAATAGTATGCCTCCATATGCATCAGTGCTTGATTCCCTATGCTTCCATACGCATAAGTACTTGAATCACTGTGCGATCCTTTGTAACCTATGGCCATTCATTATAGGCTCATATTATTGGTTTATGGCACTTTTCCTTACATCAACTTACAGTGTATGAAGCTTCATTTGTATCAGTATTTAGGATATTGGTGCCTAGATGTATATCCATGAGCTTGAATGTACTCGTCGCTACATGGTTTCACTGGTTCACAAATGTGTCCTATATGCTGCACTTTTTCCTGCACACGGTCAATATGACATACTATCTGTTCCACATATCACAAAACATTGGTCTCCAGGTACGGGTAACTCTGTCCCCATTGTTCTTTCTATGCCTTCATAGAAAGAAGGCGGAATTGCTCTACAGAGGAGGCATTCGAAAGAGAATGCAGTATACTCTATTCACGCTTCCTAAGTAGGGGTTACTCAAAAAAATGCCTACATATAGCATATAATAAAGCAAGAAAGATAGGAAGAGTGGAACTACTAGCAAGCAGAACTCAAAAAAGAGGAGAAAAAATTATACGCTGCATTGGTACATATGACACTGAACACAGTACCATGAAACAAATTCTGAGACGACATTGGCATATTTTACAAACAGATACTGATATACAGGAAGTGATATCACGATACCCCACGATAACCTATAGAAGGGGAAGAAATATGAGAGAAATGCTAGTTCATAGCCACTACCAACCTCACAAAAAATAACACACCAAACAACCTGGCTGGATCACAAAGGTTCGTACCCATGTGGGGACTGTACCTTTTGCGGCCGTATGAAGATCGCCAAAACGTTTGAGAACCCGGTGGATGGGAGGAAGTATGAAATAAGAGACTACATTAATTGCAAAACGAAAGGAGTAGTGTATATCATCCAATGTGACTGTCCCAGACTGTGAGTAGGTAAAACTACTGAGGAATTAAGAAGACGAATTTCTAGACACCTGAGCAGCATCAACACGGGAGAAGACGCAAGCCTAGCCAGACATATGAGAGAAAAACACAAAGGAAAAAGCATGGATTTTAAGTTTTGGGGAGTAACTAAGATGAAATCAGGCCCACGGAAAGGCGATATAGACAGAAAACTTCAGCAGGAGGAGACAAAATGGATTTACCTGCTAAATAGCCTATCCCCAAGAGGCCTAAATGAAGGGTTTACATATTCGTCCTTCCTGTAGCTCGGACACCCTCCTAAGGAGACTAAACAAAAAAAAAAGAATTAGTAAATAGAAAAGAAGGAAACAATAAGAAGATTAACTGTAAACAGAGTCACTGTTCGGCAAAAATAATAACACAAATTATGTAAAAGCAGAACCAATGAAGGCATAGAAAGAACAATGGGGACAGAGTTACCCGTACCTGGAGACCAATGTTTTGTGATATGTGGAACAGATAGTATGTCACATTGACCGTGTGCAGGAAAAAGTGCACATTTGTGAACCAGTGAAACCATGTAGCGACGAGTACATTCAAGCTCATGGATATACATCTAGGCACCAATATCCTAAATACTGATACAAATGAAGCTTCATACACTGTAAGTTGATGTAAGGAAAAGTGCCATAAACCAATAATATGAGCCTATAATGAATGGCCATAGTAATGTAGAAAGAGGAAACAAAGAAATCAAGTCCGGTGACATGCGCTCTGGCACATATCATCCACATTGGTAACTGAGTACTAACATATGCGCAGATGCAGTACCTAGCCATAGAAGTGCAGAAAACTATGTCTCCTGATAAGAAGAGTCAACCAAGAGACTAAGTCCGGTGACATGCGCTCTGGCGGTAGACGATTCAGGCAAAAGCAACTAAGTACTATCGCATGCGCAGATGCAATATTTGGCTATACCAATGCCGAAAACAAAGTCCCATGACATGCGCAGGAACATGGCCTGCCGGAGAAAAAAATACAAGTATCCACACATGGAGTAGACAGCAGCGTCGGAAAACGAAGTCCCAGGACATGCGCAATAGTATGCTAGTTTGGAGAAAAAATCTAAGTGCCCACGCATGCGCAGATGCAATAAGACATGCGTCGCGTGGACCGATGACAAGGTATGATTGCGACCAACAAGAAAGCAGAGTCTGGATGGGCGGCGACACCGGGGGGAGGGACCAGTGGGACGCAACGAATCACGGTCCGAGGCACACTGGAGAGTCGATCTCCATTGGTTTGCCTTCCAAAGGTGACATCATAAACAAAGGTTATATAGTTAAGCCGAACAGTAACACGCTCAGACCCTGCCCTAACCCCTGAAGACGCCAGTATACGGCGAAACATGTCGGAGGGCAGCGTGGAGCTCATGTTTTAATACAGCACAGTTTCTAGCAAAATATAAGTAGGAGACATTAGCTACATTGTACCTCCAGTAATACTGGCAGCGCGCAGCCAGAAAGGCAACAATGTATATTCCTTGTTAGGAGACATCAAAATGGAAAGATAACCACTACCCACAATTGCAGAGACGGGCTGGCAATTTTAAAAGCATCCTTAGTTAATTATTAGATATGTAACTGATTAAAGGTTAAGTTTTAGGATAAGGAGGTGCAGAATGAAAAGGTGTTATTTGGTCCAAGGGACATCAGTAGTTTAGATTTAAATAGTTAAAACACCGTATTCTGACACCATAAGGGAAAATTTTGGTAGTTGTGAGGTGAAAGACAGATGCCCATGGGCTGCGGGGGCCAAATCTGCGCTTTCAGCAGGGGACTGGGTGGGAGACAATGTGAAGGAACTGGAGGCACTGTCAGCCACCCAATCTACTACCGCCTCTACTTGTTTTGGCCTCACCATTCGTACACCGGTATTCGGGCCTACAAAATAACGCTGAAGTTTTTGTCATCTACGTCAGAGTTTCCCAACTCCAGTCCTCAGGGCCACCTTACCGGTCAGGATTTGAGAATATCTCACAGAATGAACACCTGTGGTAAGTCCTAAGGCATTGACACTAATTATATCACCTGCTCAATACTAAGGAAATCCTAACAACTTGACCAGTGGGTGGGCCCTGAGGACTGGAGTTGAGGAACACTGGTCTACGTGAACCTGAGGAAGGTGTTTTTATTTGGGCTTGTAGCTGGTACAGATCGACCACGTCCTCTCCCTGCAACAGGAGCTCCACCAACACCAGCAGCATCACAACCACGGCCACGTCCCTTATTTGATGCTCTCCTCATTCTTTGAGGTCACCCACTGAACTAACAGACGGATTAACTATATTAATTTCCCTGTCACGTATAAAGTGCACATGTATCTCACACCAAAAATGGGAATATGTCACCAACGGAATTAACAGCCAGATGAATTATTATATTTCTGTGTCAGGGGTGCAAAGATGGTGCATTGCACCCACAAAAAAAAAATCGCTATAGGTCACCCACAGAATTAACAGCCAGATTTATTATTATATTTCTGTGTCAGGGGTACAAAGCTGGTGTATTGCACCCACAAAAAATCTTTATACTGTAGGTCACCCACAGAATAAATAGCCGGATTCCTAACTCTCTCCCTCACTTCAGCCGCCTGCTTCCTGTCCCTGCAATACTGAGAGCTGATGGGCGGTGCTACACGTGATCACATGATGCACCGGCCAATCACAGCCATGCCATTAGTAGGCATGGCTGTGATGGCTTCTAAATGCCTACAGCTTAAAAGCTTGCTGATTGGCTGCCCTTTTCCGGCAAAGTTTGGGTTCGGGTCCGGGTACCCGAACTCCCACAGTTCAGTACGGACCCGGACTTTACAGTTCGGGTTCGCTCAACACTACTTAAAATGAAAGGGTTTGGTGGTAAAAGATACAATGAGTGAAACCAGCCTTAAAGGAATTTACCGTAACTTATATATTGGTGACCTGTCCTCCAGATCAATATCTGATCACCAAGGATCCAGGTGTTTGAAGGGGCCGCAGTGCATTGTATAGCGACTGGGCTTGGTATTGCAGCTCAATCCCTTTCACTTGAAATGGACTGAACTGTACAAAGGTCTATGTGACCAAACAATGGGAAGTCAGAGGCCGCAGCACTCGCCTAAGTGCCGCAGCCCCTACCAATGGCTGACCAGCAGGGATGCCAGGGAGTCAGACCCTCACCGTTTAGATATTGATGAACTTTCCTGAGCTCAGGTAATCACTGTTTCACTCCTAGAAGATCCCTTGGTTTCTTAGAATAATAAGTCAAGAGTTAGAGCTCTGAATCTTTGTGCATGTAAATGTGAAGCCTTGTGTGGTGATCTTAAGGGCCCTTTAGTGTGTAAGGGCCCATGACTGCAAGCAGTGTGGAGAGTCCCTTTGAATTTGTACACACTGGAAGTGGTACTGTGGTGGTATACTATGGGTAGGGGGTTGAGATAAAGGTTTCCTGGGCTCTTACCAGATTGGTTACTGTGAGTCAATACTGTGAGGGACCTGGTCACTCAGCATTTCTCCAGCTCCCTCTCCTCCCTCCCCTTTATGATTTGGTTTTCAGTTTTTTTTCTATATTGAACATATTCAAGTGTCACAGCTAGCAGGGTATTCCCAATGGACCAGAAGTGGGACTTGCCATCTACATGCATGCCACTGCTGCCTCCCAATCAATGGACATGTGAAGTCACAGGAAATGACAGCTGCCACCTCTGAAGCCATTGATTGGCCGGCAGTGGTGGTGTGCGCGTAGACAGCACGCGACACTTCCGATCCAGGGGAACTGGAAATGGGGAAGAAGGTAGCTCAACTCTGGAACCAAAGCATCAGTGATTCTTTTTTTTTTTTAACCCCTGCATCTTGCCTGGCCATATGTAAAGTGGTTCCCGGTCTCGGAGAAACCTTTTAAGGGGTATGTATTGGCTAATTTGACCACTGGGTGGGCGTAAGATGCATCACAAACTCTAAGGACCCTTTTTTTTGTTTTGTAGGTAAACTTTGGGTTTAAGAACCTTTGAAGTTGGATTGAAACAGAAGTGAAGATAATTACTGGTGATCTTGAAGTTCAGGTTTGTTATTTTTGTTCTTCCCTTGCAAAGAATTTCTAGAATGTGTTTTTATACAACCCACCCTTAGGTTGAAAACCAATCAAACAATCTCTACTATGAGTAAGCTCTAAATTCCCATCATAGACAGAGTTAGGGCTCATGCCCATGGCCGTTGCCTGTTTTGGGGTCTGCAAGTTGTGGATCTGCAAAACACATATAGCGGCCATGTCCGTATCTGATCTCTCGAATGAGGAGAGAAAAGAGATTGTATATAACACTCTCTCTCTCATCGCTGCAAGAGACAGCATCGAGACGGGCCCATAGACTTTCTATTGAGCCTGTCTCCTGCAGCAAAGACACAGAATGTGCGACGGCCCGGGGTCCTTTCTTAGAGTTTTTATTTTTTTTGTCGTGACACCAGTTGCATTGTGACTGACAGCGCTTATGCACAACAGTTCAGCTGGCTTTGCTGAACTGACGACTGTCAGTCACAGCGAAGGGGCAGGCAAGGGGGCGTGGTCACCGTCACTTGAAGCAAGGATGCCGCTGCCTCCGTGACTTCAAGCCTGACTAGAGAAGCGCGCCGGCAGGGGATCAAAGAACATTTTTACAGCTTTTGTTTCATCTGCCTGCAGGAAGAAAATGATTGTTACAAACATGCTGCTGGCTACTCTAAGGTACTGCTGCCGGCTTGGGATGTTTGTTGGAGGTGACAGGTGCCCTGAATAAGCTATGTTACTTCTGTGGAAAAGAAGGTCATTTTGTTAAACCTTAAAGCGGTAATGAAAAACTACGGATGTATTCACATAAAGAGAAAAAAAAAAGACTTCCCTGACTCTTGGTAGTGTGAATGAAGAGTCTGAGCAAGCAAATATGCATTCTCCCTGCAGTACCCGTTTCCTCCTGCCTGCCATGGTGGCGCTAGACTCAGGAAATTGTGATTTTGAGGTATTTGTTGACAGTAGTGCCGGGGTAAGGCTACTTTCACACTTGCGCTTGATCGGATCCGTTCTGAACGGATCCGATCATATTAATGCAGACGGAGGCTCCGTTCAGTACGGATCCGTCTGCATTAATAACTTAGAAAAATTTCTAAGTGCGAAAGTAGCCTGAGCGGATCCGTTCAGACTTTCAATGTAAAGTCAATAGGGGACGGATCCGCTTGAAGATTGAGCCATATGGTGTCATCTTCAAGCGGATCCGTTCCCATTGACTTACATTGTAAGTCTGGACGGATCCGCACGCCTCCGCACGGCCAGGCGGACACCCGAACGCTGCAAGCAGCGTTCAGCTGTCCGCCTGGCCGTGCGGAGGCGAGCGGAGCGGAGGCTGAACGCCGCCAGACTAATGCAGTCTGAGCGGATCCGCATCCATTCAGACTGCATCAGGGCTGGACGGAAGCGTTCTGCTCCGCTCGTGAGCCCCTTCAAACGGAGCTCACGAGCGGACAGCAGAACGCTAGTGTGAAAGTAGCCTAAATTGATTTTCAGTTCTTCCAAAATCTTGGTTTTAGAACTAGCACTTTAGATAAAGAGATACCAGTGTTTGCTATTGATTCCTCCCCTCTCTCACAAAAGAGTCTGACTCATATCGTTCATGACATTAAGTTAAGGGTGGGCGATTCACATGTTGAGTCCATTTCTTGTTTTGTTATGAAGGGCTTGCCTGCTCCGATGGTTCTGGGTTTACCGTGGTTGATAAAGCATAACCCTACTATTTACTGGCAAACAAGACAAATCAGTAGCTGGAGTGAATTTTGTTCGGACAACTGTCTTGGAGCTTCTATCTCAGGGGTGTCAACTACGGTCCTACCTCAGTTTCTCTCTGATTTTGTGGACGTATTCTCGGAGGGTGGAGCCCAGGAGCTGCCTCCACATCGAGAATATAATTGTCCGGTCAATCTCACCCCTGGAGCTAAACTGCCAAAATCTCGACTATACAACCTTTCCCAACCCGAAAGAGAAGCTAAGGAGAAAGTATATTGCTGAGAGTTTGGCAAAGGGACATATTAGGCCATCTAAGTCCCCTGTGGCCGTCGGCTTCTTTTTCGTAAAAAAGAAAGACTGATCAATTTCCGGGAATTTAATCTCATTACGGTCTGTGATCCATATCCCCTTCCTTTGATTTCTGATCTATTTGATTAAATTGTCGGAGCCAAGGTGTTCTCCAAGCTGGATTTAAGAGGAGCTTATAATCTGATCAGAATCAAAGAAGGAGATGAGTGGAAAACAGCCTTCAATACACCCGAAGGTCATTTCGAGAATCTTGTCATGACCTTTGGTTTAATTAATGCGCCAGCGGTCTTTCAGCGATTTGTGAATGATGTTTTCCATCATTTAGTGGGAAGGTTCATTGTTGTTTACCTTGATGATATACTAATTTACTCACCCGATTTGGAGACCCATCAGGATCACGTGAGACAGGTGTTGTCGATCCTTCGGGAGAATAAATTGTGTGCAAAATTGGAAAAATGTGTATTTGCTGTCCAGGAGCTACCGTTTTTAGGATACCTGTTTTTGACTCAGGTTTTCGTATGGATCCCGAAAAAGGTCCGGGCGGTACTGGAATGGGACCGGCCTGAGAATCAGAAAGCTCTGATGCGGTTTTTGGGTTTTACCAATTACTACAGAAAATTCATCTTGAATTATTCCACCATTGTAAAACCTTTGACAGATATGACTAAAAAAGGCACCGACTTCTCTGTCTGGTCGGATGAGGCATTACAGGCCTTTTCTGCTATTAAGAAATGTTTTGCGTCTGCTCCCATTCTGATGCAACCTGATGTGTCTCAACCGTTTATCGTGGAGGTTGATGTATCAGAAGTGGGGGTCGGAGCAGTTCTGTCGCAGGGTCCACCCCCTAGCAAATGGTGTCCATGTGCTTTTTTCTCCAGAAATCTCTCGGCCGCTGAAAGAAATTATGATGTGGGAGATAGTTGCTGGCCATTAAATTGGCCTTTGAGGAATGGCGTCATTGGTTGGAGGGGGCTACTCATCCTATTACAGTATATACTGACCAAAAGAATTTGGCTTACTTGCAGTCTGCTAAGCATCTGAATCCTAGACAGGCTAGATGGTCACAGTTTTTTTACTAGGTTCAATTTAGACAGGAGTCCACTTATAAGTCGCCATTTTTTGGCGCATATGGTTTTTACCCACAGTTTAGTACTTTTTCTGGGACTGGATCTTCTGGGATGCCAGAAGAGGAGAGATTCTCATCCGCCTTGTCATCTATCTGGCGGAAGATCCAAGTTAATTTGGAAAAGATGGGTGAAAGATATAAACGGATGGCTGACAGGAGACGTATGACTGGTCTGGACCTGTGTGTGGGTGATTCGGTGTGGTTGTCCACTAGAAACATTAAACTGAAGGTACCATTTTGGAAATTGGGTCCAAGATTTATTGGTCCTTACAAAATATCTGCGATTGTCAACCCGGTGGCGTTTCGTCTGGATCTTCCGCAGACCTAGAAGATCCATAATGTGTTTCACAGGTCTTTATTAAAGAAATGTGTGGAACCATCTCCATTGCCACCTCCCACCGTCCTGGTGGATGGCAATTTGGAGTTTGAAAACTCTAAGATTCTCGACTCACGTGTTCTTCGTGGTTCCCTCCAGTACCTGGTGCACTGGAAGGGATACAGTCCCGATGAAAGAATGTGGGTTCCGGCTGCTGATGTCAGTGCTAGCCGCCTGGTGAGGGCCTTTCACAGGGCACTCCCGGATAAGGTTGGTCCGGGTGTCCTGAGGTCACCCGTAGAAGGGCGGGGGGGGGTACTGTCATGCCTTGCCCTGTGAATGTGCAGAGATCTGTCAGACTGGCTGCACATGTCTGACTTCTTGGTTTGTTTTGATTTGGATTTGAGCTGGATCCACCTTCCCTCAGGTGTACTGGGTTTCATCGTTAGTGAGGCTATTTATCCCTCTCCCCCCCCCCCCCCCAGTGGCCTGTGGGGGTTATAGTTCTTTTCTAGGAGCTCTTGATTTGTGGTTGATCGTCTGCTCAAGTTAAGTCCTCTCCTTCCTTTCCTTTTGTGTGTGTTTTCTAGGCATCTAGGGAGACGCTTGCTTCTTCCTGGTTGGAAGAAGCAGGTTGCCTCTTCCCTTTTCCCTGCTGCTTAGGGTTTGCCCAGGGTGTTCAGATTTAGGCACGAGGGGATATGCATATCCACCCTAAGGGTATGCACATGGGCACAGCAGTCTACGGAAAGCTTTTAGGAATCGCTAGGAGGTGACCCTTTTCTCCCTAGATTTTGGGCCTAGTCATTTGTTCTGTTGGTTTTCCCTGTGTTTGGTTGTTTTCCCGCTTACACACCTGTCATGACAGGAGGTGATGTAAGAGAACAGAACTACAACTCCCAGCATTCCTCTGGCTCTCACACTGTATCCGTCCCTTCAATTACTTCTCCTCAGTCACAGAAGCCATCACAGTCAGGGTCTTCTCCACTAGTTCTCTTCAGAGCTTAGCTCCGCCGCCTTCCTCACTTATCACATGATGGTGACATCATCGAAAGTCCTTCTCCACCACTGAGCTCTGCCTCTAGCAGAGATCACCTGACTGTGATGTCATTACAGGTCCTTCAGCTCCTGCAGTGCGTCCCTGGTTAGTAGTCATGCTTTTTTTTCCATTAGCAGGCAGTACATTCAGGGCCCGGGACAAAACCTCTGGGGCCCAGGCCCCTAATGTTTTAATCTAGTGACTCCCATGAGCCTAATCACCTCTCAGTATCTAAATTAAAAGGCATAAGCCAAACGTGCTTGTCTATAATAGTTGATCTGGCAATACACGTAAGCAGTGGCGTACTAAGGGGGGGGGCTTTACTACTATGGAGGGGCACAGAGGGCTTTACTACTATGGAGGGGGCACAGAGAGCTTTACTACTATGGAGGGGGCACAGAGAGCTTTACTACTATGGAGGGGGCACAGAGAGCTTTACTTCTATGGAGGGGGCACAGAGAGCTTTACTACTATGGAGGGGGCACAGAGAGCTTTACTACTATGGAGGGGGCACAGAGGGCTTTACTACTATGGAGGGGGCACAGAGCCAGAGGGAATTACTACAATAAATGGGGCACAGTGAGCATTATTACTGTAAAGGGGGCACAGTGGGCATTATTACTGTGAAGGGGTCACAGTGGGCATGATTACTGTGAAGGGAGCACAGTGGGCATGATTACTGTGAAGGGGGCACAGTGGGAATTATTACTGTGAAGGGGGCACAGTGGGCATTATTACTGTGAAGGGGGCACAGTGGGCATTATTACTGTGAAGGGGGCACAGTGGGCATTATTACTGTGAAGGGGGCACAGTGGGCATTATTACTGTGAAGGGGGCACAGTGGGCATTATTACTGTGAAGGGGGCACAGTGGGCATTATTACTGTGAAGGGGGCACAGTGGGCATGATTACTGTGAAGGGGTCACAGTGGGCATGATTACTGTGAAGGGGGCACAGTGGGCATTATTACTGTGAAGGGGGCACAGTGGGCATTATTACTGTGAAGGGGGCACAGTGGGCATTATTACTGTGAAGGGGGCACAGTGGGCATTATTACTGTGAAGGGGGCACAGTGGGCATTATTACTGTGAAGGGGGCACAGTGGGCATTATTACTGTGAAGGGGGCACAGTGGGCATTATTACTGTGAAGGGGGCACAATGGGGATTTCTACTATGGAGGGGCCACAGTTTGCATTACTACTATTAAGGGGGCACAATAGGGATTATTACTATGAAGGGGGCACAATGGGGATTATTACTGTGAAAGGGGCACAGAGAGGGGATAACTACTGTGAGAGGGCACAATGAGGGCAATACTACTGTGAGGGGGTACAATTTTTTGCACATAAGGCTGGTTTCACATCACCATTTATTTTTTTCAGTCTTCTGATCCATCAGACGAACAGAAAAAAAAACAGGATCCTGTGCATCTGTTGTACATATTTAGCATCCGTTTGCATCTGAGATCCATTTTTGTTAAGACTGAAAAACAAATTCTGCATGCAGGACTTATTTTCCATTAAAAAAAACGGATCTCAGACAGAAATGCCTCAAACGGATGCACAGGATCAGCATTTGTAAGGGATCCTGTTTTTATTTCTGTTCTTCTGACGGATCAGAAGAACGGAAAAAGAAACGGTGATGTGAAACCAGCCTAAGATTAAACGTTGGCTAAAATGTCTGATTTTGAACTTGTTGTAAATGTGACAATAATTTATGATCACTGAAGACTACATGTGACAAAAATATAATCTCTCATGCTGCATGCTTTAAGGCGTAACTAGAAGTGTTTGGCATGACTGGCTGACCACTGCCGGTCATTGGCCGTTCTGCACAAAACCTACTATGCTGGTTCACACCAGACTGTGGGTTAGGGCTCATTCTCATGAACGTATTTTTTGTCCGTGTCCATTCAGAGTTGTTTTTTTGATTACCCATGTACAGAACCATTCACTTCAATGGGGCCGCAAAAAAAAAAAAAATATGGAATTGACTTTGTGTGCATTCCATGTCCACATGTCCCTTTAGCAAAAAAATAGAACATGTCCTATTACTGTCCGTATTAAGGACATGTATAGGACTGTTCTATTATGGGCCAGCCATTTGGCCGGTATCCATGTTTTGCGTATCTTTAATTTGCGGACCGCTAAACATCCAAAAGTTGTGTGCATGAGCCCTTAGGCCTCTTTCACACGACCTTAATGGCTTTTTCAGTGTTTTGCGGTCCGTTTTTCATGGATCCGTTCCGTTTTTTGTTTCTGCTCTGTTTTTCCGTATGGCATATACAGTATACAGTAATTACATAGAAAAAATTGGGCTGGGCATAAAATTTTCAATAGATGGTTCCGCAAAAACGGAACGGATACGGATGCATTCACTTATGTGTTCAGTTTTTTTTGCAGACCCATTGACTTGAATGGAGCCACGGAACGTGATTTGCGGGCAATAATAGGACATGTTCTATCTTTCAACGTAACTGAAAAACGAAATACGGAAGCGGAATGCATACGGAGTACATTCCTTTTTTTTTGCGGAACCATTGAAATGAATGGTTCCGTATACAGAACGCAAAAAGCGGCCCGTAAACGGAAGAAAAAAAAACAAGAACTGTTGTGTGAAAGAGGCCTCATGCACACGACCGTTCCATTTTTTGCGATCCGCAAAACACGGAAGCCACCCGTGTGCCTACCGCAATTTACGGAATGGGCGACCCATTGTAGAAATGCCTATTCTTGTCCACAAAACGGCCAAGAATAAGACTTTTTTTTTTGCGGGGCCACGGAACGGTGCAACGGATGCAGACGGCACACGGAGTGCTGTCCGCATCTTTTGCGGCCCCATTGAAGTGAATGGGTCCGCACCCGAGCCGCAAAAACTGTGGCTCAGATGCGGACCAGAACAATGGTCGTGTGCATGAGGCCTTAGACTGTTGATGGTCAGATTGTTCGTATGAATGACGTACGACTGATGGTCACATTCTGGTGGATACTAATCTTGTGTTTCTGGCCTCTTTAGGGCTGGGACAGTAAAGATATTTTTAGGACTTTTTTTTAGGTCAGTGATGATGTCGCTTCCCTTTTCACTAGTTTTCTGGCATGTCACAGTAAGTTCAGGAGGCATAGACAATGAGCATAACCTGACTGACCAGTGATCCCTGTTCATTTACACAACACAGGGGGGGGGGGGAGAATGTGTAGAACCCAGATTTGAGCAATCTTGGGTTTGGCTTGCATCATCAGCTAGAGCCAATAGGCAAGGCCACATTGTAAGACAGCAGCTCGTATTCCTTATCCGTAATGCCTGAGGAGGAGGAGGGGGGGGGGGGAAGGGAAACCGTGTGATTCATAAAGGGGAATCGGCTTTGCTCACATGACTGCGATCCTCAGAAGTTCCATAAACTTCTCAGCACTCAGGTTCTCATGAATGTGAACGGGACTTTCAGCCTGCAGGTATGTACTGCTTCTGCGGCTGTACTGTGATCGTTGTCACATTAACCCCTAGGTGACCAGCCTGTTTTGGCCCTTAATGACCAAGCAATTATTATTTTCTTGGACTTTTTTTATTTGACTTTTTTTTATTTTTATCGTCGCCTTCAAACAGCTGTAAATGTTTTATTTTTTTGTATGAGGGCTTGTTTTTGCAGGACAGGTTGTAATTTTTAATAGTGCCATTTTGAGGTACACATAACTAACTTTTATTAACTCTTTCTGGGAGGGAGATGGGAAAAAAACAACAATACTGTCACAGATTTTTTTATTTTATTTTTTATTTTTTTGATTTCAGGGCGAGTTTTTATGTTTTACATTTTTTTATTTTTGGACCGTATACGAAACCATTCATTTAAATGGGTCAAAGAAAAAAAAAAGTTACTCCGTGTGCATTCCGTTTCCATGTATTTCCATTCCGCAAAAAAAAAAAAAAATAGAACATGTCCTATTATTGTCCGCATTACGGTCAAGGATAGTACTATTCTATTAGGGGCCAGCTGTTCCATTACGCAAAATACGGAATGCACATCTGTATTTTTTGCGGATTCATTTTTTGCGGACCGCGAAACACATACGGTCGTGTGCATGAGGCCTTAAAGAACATCTGTCAGCAGATTTGTACCTATGAAACCGGCTGACCTGTTACATGTGTGCTTGGCAGCTGAAGACATCTGTGTTGGTCTCATGTTCATATGTGCCCGCATTGCTGAGAAAACTGATGGTTTATTATATGCAAATGAGCCTCTAGGAGCCACGGGGACATTTTTTCACAAGTTAAGGGTTAGGGAAAACACCAATTACACACCACAACTTATAGACAACAAACTAGACCTCAAAAGCTAAGGAAGAGGGATGATGACCTCCTAGTAATCCCTAGGCCTTACCCTAACTCCTGCCAGTATGAGCAGATCTTGATGGTGGAAATACTCATACACCGGATACCTAAAGCCCTGCTAAAACTGACGAGCCCTAGGATAGGCAGCAGGGGATGAGACAGCTGATTCCTTCCAGAATGAAGGAACCTGCATCTCCCTGAGGCCTAGAAACAACACACACCAGATAATAAGAAACAGCGAAGGTAACAAGTACTTAGCTTAGAGACGTATGGAGAAGCAGAAGATCCAAGATAAACCAGCACTAGCAACTCCAAGCAGAAACTATCAAACGCATGGTCAGCAGTGTGAGGCGGATCTAAATAGAGCCTCATCACTGATAACAAGCAGCACCTGAGGAGAGGTGAGATCCTGCAAAACAACAACATACAAAGAGACCTGTCAGATAGCCTCACGTGCAGCAAGTCTATCCGATCTTCTCACCTCTCTCACAGAAGGGACCGTGACAGCGTTGCCATTACACCTGGAGGCTCAGCTCTCTCTGCAACTGCCGCACCCTCTGTACTTTGATCTACAGGGCCAGGCAGTTTAAATATCATCAGTGGCGTACATAGAGAAGTAAGGGCCCCATAGCAAGGATCAAACCAGGCCCCTCACACAGGACAAAAGGGTTTCTGCCTAAACCCTTTTTTAATGACCCTTGGGCCCTTTTTCCACTGCCTCATTTGCTAAAAGTTGTTCCTTTAGAGGGCAGAGTCCTGACCAAGTTTTCACCCCCAGTAGAAAAGGGGATAATCCCAACTGGGCCCCCTCCTGCCCTGGGCCCCATAGCAGTCACATGGTCTGCCGCTATGGTAATTACGCCCCTGAACGTCATCATGCCTGGAAAAACCCCTTTAATCACTCTTTCTCTAATGGTCCTGAAAAGTCTCCTGAAACGACAGGGGCTTTTGAAATGCAGTTTATATTAGAAAGTGTTGTCATCTCCACATAACCATGAAAAGCAATGTTAGAAAATAATTTCCCATTATAGGGAAGTTACCCTCTGTGTTTTCTCTTCCTCATTCACATTCTGTACAGGATGTAAAAGTGAAAAGATTTTTGAAACTTTTGATTTAAGAATATTTTTGTGGGAGATTTAAATGTAACTTATGGATGGACGTGTGAGCTCTGCTTCGTACCAGGTGATCATGCCTGTTTTTCCTATGCCTATAATTGTATCTGGCATGAAAGTAGAGCACATTCAATCACTAGAGCCATCTCAATAGATGATACCTCCCTCTGCAGCATTTCTACATCCGGCCCCCACCTACTATATATGATCTATAATACCTGGAGGCATCTTTTACTTTTTTTTCTTTTATCATGTTTACTATACGGGATAAATAATGGAGCAGATTTACTAAAATGGTCATTTCATACGCCAATCTTAGTAGGACGGATTATCCACAGGGGTAAGATGTTCTCAGACTGCAGTACCCCAGACCTGGGTGTATATACCATTGTTTAGTTATGTTATATACTGTACACCAGCATGACAGGGTGGTTAACTGCGTGGTGGACATAGCTGGTTTCTGAAGTACTGCTCCCACTGGACCCCTGCCAATCAGATATTGATAGCCTATGCCTGTGATGGCTAACCTCCGGCACTTCAGCTTTGGTAAAACTACAACTCCCAAGATGCACACTTGCTTGGCTGTTCTCAGAACTCCATAGAAATGAATGGAGCATGCTGGGAGTTGTAGTTTCACCACAGCTGGTGCCAGAGGTTAACCATCACTGTCCAATGCTGAGGATAGAGCATCAGTAGCAAACTCCTGGGCTACCCCTATCTATATGCAGTAAACTACCCCTAGTGGCGGCTGCAGGTAGTAACTGTATTTTGTTGTGGGACAGACTCCGTGTAAATAATGGATGGCAGGGATTTTTTGTTTCTTACAACATAGTATATGAATGCCATTAACTACATAGTTATTCATTGCAGCCTTTATTACAGATATCAAGCAAAACCAAACTCCACTCCATCAGCTAAGGATGACTTAAGGAAGGGAGAGTCTCATTAGCGTCACTGGAAACCTCGGCTTTACTTACATTTCAGGTGAGTCGAGGCGGTGGAGTTATGATGTAATAGTGTCATGGAAAACTTCCCCTGATTCACGCCTGTGGTTCACTAATCTTTGTAGGTTGCTGCTATTATCCACACCCTTTTTAGTGATGATACAGAACTGGGAAATATGGATAAAAACACAGGAGAACAACTCAACAGAGCCTACGAAGCATATCGCCAGGCATGTATGGATAGGGATCGAGTCAAAAAGGAACTACAGCAAAAGGTAAGTAGTCATTGTAGTCTATATTACAGGTATATTACTATATTACACTTGTTAACAGTGTTTACTCAAGTACTTGTCATGTTACTTAAAGAGGACCTCTACCCTCTCCTGACATATCTATTTAGTAACTACTTGCATTCCCCATGCAATACAAATTCTGGAGCATCTATTCTTATGACTCTATGATGTGCCATTCTCTTATTATTCCTGCTAGAAATTATGAATTAATTAATAGCAGTTTGCAATGAAGGTACAGCTGGGTGTTACCAGTTGGGGCAGACAATATCCAGTCAGTGCCTCCAGTGTCAGACTGTGCAGGGACACCCCCCCAACTGGTAACACCCAGCTGTACCTTCATTGCAAACTGCTATCAATTAATTTACAAGGAACAATAATAAAGGAATGTGTAACACCCCAGAGTGGTTAGCTTCATTCGCTTATTAAACCACTATTAAACCACTTATTACCACTCCTGCACCCTGCTACTATCTCTAATGGGCTAACACAACGTCATCTCATGTATTTTGTTCAGGTCTTCCACAGTGTGCATTCCTAATATCTTTATACAACTGTTATGTTCATGTAATGTGCCTGCTTCACCAGCAGGTGGCAACAAACACGGCAGAGCTATAGTTAGAGAGAATGGAACTTGCCATTACATGATAACCCCCCTCTGGAGAGAAGTGGGCTATTCCTACTTCCTGCAGAAAGGGTGGGGACCAGTTAGTCAGTCTAGTTAACCCCCAGCTAGGGGAAAGGTGTGCAGGGGAACGTCTGTGCTGGACGTGCCCATGCCAGCCAAAGCACCTTAATCTCTGCTGGCCATGGAGGCCAAAGCTTGAATCCTCAGGAGCCAGAAGGAAAGTTCCCTGGCATAACCTAGAGTCAGACTACAGAGAAGAAGTGCAGCATACAGAAGAAGCTGAGTTATACAGCCAGCCTGCAGCAGAGTGAGAGAAAGATATAGCAGAGTTGAATTTGCCTGCCAGTTTAATGCTAAAGCCTGCTGGAACAAAGACAAAGCCTGAACCTGTTTGAAGAAACATTTATTAAAGTAAAGCTGCCATTGAACTTCATCTTAAGGTCTGGACTCAAGTTATTCTTTCAAATCCCTCAATTATTCCCCCTATTTATTGCTTCGGAGCCAAAGCCTGGAGTCCAGCAGTATCCAGGTAGAAGCACCGTGACACACATAAAGAGACATTTAGGCCGTACTACACCACTAGGCATTCCTACCACACCTGGGACGTGTTATAGAGAGGGCCCTGCGGGGAGGCGCCCGTTGCAAATGGTACATCATAGAGTTATAACAATAGATGCTCCAGAATTGTTATTACATGGAGAATGCAAGTAGCTACCAAAACAGTCATGCCAGGAGAGCAGACAGGTCCAGTTTAGAGAGGGCCTGTTCACTCTCCTGACATGCCTGTGTTTGTATATATGTCTATTCCCCATGAAATATCATTTATAGAGCACCGTTGCACATAACTCTGTGTTGTGCCTTTCCTCTGTTATTCCTCCAAGAATAGTGGGTGGGCTCATGCACACAAACTTATTTCTTTTCCGTGTCTGTACCGTTTTTTTGTTTTTTTTTTGCGGCCAGTATTCAGAATCATTCCATGGGTCCGCAAAAAAAATTTAAATTACTCTATAATTTCTGCATGGCCGTTCCGCAAAAAAGATAGAACACGTCCTATTCTTGTCCATTTTGAGGACAAGGACAGGCATTGTTACAATGGATCTGCAAAAAAAAACGGATGTCACACAAACCGTCAACCATATTTTTTGCGGACCGCAAAATACATATGTATGTGTGCATGAGCCCTTAGACTGTGTAGAGGACACATCGCCAAACAATTGCACCCAGTTGAGAATTTATTCAAAACATTTTAGAGGGAATTACAGAACAATGGGCAACGCAGAGTTCGAAGACAAGATGCTCTAAAATTGTTATTTCATGAAAAGTATTTACTAAAATAATAAACTTGTCAGGAGAGCTGACAAGTTGTCTTTAATAAGCGAATGAAGCTAATATTTGCTTAAGTAAACCTTAGGCCTTGTGCAAACGACCATGTGCCGACCATGCCCGTGCTGCACACTGCAAATTGCGGTTTGCAATGCACGGGCGCCGACCGTGTGCCCACCGTTTGCAGATGCAGGCCCATTCGTTTGAATGGGGTCCATGATTCACATCCGACGGTCCGCCTCACAAGAAAGTTGTGCATGCACTACTTTTTTTGCAGTGCGGAGGCAAGGACATGAGTGCTTCCGTGGCCCTCCGTTCCGCACCGCACCGTATCTCCTGAATTGTGGACCCACTCAAGTGAATGGGTCCGCATCCGTGATATGGTGCCACAATACAGGCATGGCCGGCACACGGTCGTGTGCATGAGGCTTTATAAAAAGAACATCAAATAGCTATTCATCAAACCTGTATGTAAATGTGTCATCTTAAAGGGAATGTCACATATTTTTTTACTAATAAAAGAACAGATATATATTCTTTTTTATTATTATTTTTTATTTTTGGCTTATAGATTTTTTTTTTTTGTATTCTATTTTCTATACATGTAATTAGAACCTTGACGCACTCTGTGTTTTTTGCTTAAAGTAGGGTTCCCACCCCAATTGTAAATGATGCAACAGACTTCAGCATAAATTGTAATTAGATGGTTGTTTTTATTTGTTTCCAGGTTACTGCGGCTTTACCGTATGTGACGTTTCAGCCCAATGGCCTTCTTCAGACTTAGGCCTCATGCACCCGACCGTTGTTTGGGTCCGCATCCGAGCCACCGTTTTGGCGGCTCGGATGCGGACCCATTCATTTCAATGGGGCCGCAAAAGATGCAGACAGCACTCCGTGTGCTGTCCGCATCCGTGGCTCCGCTTAAAAAAATATAACATGTCCTATTCTTGTCCGAGCTTTGCGGACAAGAATAAGCATTTATAATGCCGGCGCCATCCGTTTTTTGCGGATCCGCGGTTTGCGGACCGCAAAAAACGGCACAGTCGTGTGCATGTAGCCTAATGCCGCTTTAAGAAGAAAAGATAAGGTAGGCGCAGTGTGATGTGCGCTTATTTACACAGCGGCACAGCCACATATCACACTGCGCCTACCTTATCTTTTCTTCTTAAAGCGGCATTAGTCTGAAGAAGGCCATTGGGCCGAAACGCCACATACGGTAAAGTCGCAGTAACCTGGAAACAAATAAAAACAACCATCTAATTACAACTTATGCTGAAGTCTGTTGCATCATTTTCTATACATGAGCATGGAGGAAGCGAGCTGCTGTTAACAACATTCAGGGCTGGTTCCCACTGCCATGATTGACCTGGGAAGCATGGTCCGTGTGTTGGACGCATCTCGGGGGCCGACCTCGGCTCCCCTGCCCCCAGCTGACTTTACCATAGTGATTTATGACACAATTCATTTCATATGTGACTGTGGATCTATTGCACTGTGATGACATCATCGGGTGAGTACAATACAATAGATCTGCCATTAGAGAGGAACTGACTATATCATAAATTACTCTGATGCCGTCAGTTCGGGAGACGCGGGTGAGACGCGGACTGGGTTTTCAGGGCCAATCATGGTCGTGTGTATTGGGAATCTGTCAGCAGGAAATTCACTGCTAACCCAGACACAATAACTTGTAGGTCTAGCTCAGCTGAATGTACTGATACCTTTCACTTAGCGATCCATTGTTTCATTCTGGACAAAAAGTTCTTTCACTCCATATGCAAATGAGCAGTCAAGTGCATCAAGGGCGGGCCTGTGCTCCTCCTGATTTCTCTGCCAGCCTCTCCCTCTCCTTCTTGATTGACGGGGCAAGATGACCATACAGGAAGGGGAGGGAGGAACGGGCACAGTGGCATAACTAGAAATAACTGGGACCCACAGCAAATTTTTGAACAGCCCCACTAACCCCCACTCCTGCAGCTAGTCAAGACAGCGCTCTCAGACCAGGCCCGGCAGCCGCTCCTTCCGTTTCCTACACGTATGTACTATACGTCATGTCACTGTATATAATGTCATTGTATAATACTGTTAAAGGGGCCCTAACAATTAAAGTCCTCCTCCTGGACGAGCCTCTTGTGAGTTCGGGCCCAGTAGCAGCCTCTTCCCTGGCATCCACTATAGCTACGCCCCGGACTGGCAGAGGAAGCAGAAGGAGCCAGGTTGCACTGCGTGGTTTGGGGGCGTGTCCTTGGTGCATTTAAATGTTAATTTGCATATGGATTAAAGGCAGTTTCTCTCCAGAAAGAAGCAACAGATCAATAAGTTTTGATACCTTTGACCGAAGAGAAGTGATTTATACAAAGGGGGATCAGTTGGCCAGAGTGAAAACTGTAATATTTCAGGATTTTTTTTAAATACAGATAGCAACATGGAAAATTGTAAAATGTAGCAAATATTCTTTGAAAGTATTCCAGTCACATAAGAGGTAAAAGCGGGCGGCACAGCGTATGTCCCTGTATGCTCCGTGTCACTTTATCAAAGTGGTGCTCAGACTGTAAACAAGTTTGTAAAGTCCATAAATAGATAGAATACAGTAGTCGGCCCTCACCAGTGTAGAAAAACACACTTCCGTATTGTCCATAAAGACATTCCAATGAACAGCTCTCATACAGCCAGGTCAGCGGCGACGGCCGTTTCACGCTCTCGCGCTTCTCCAGGCCACCAACGTCATCGCGCTACAGCGCGCTCACTTTTTTAAACATCGTACGGTGGGGTAGTCATAGTGACCAATGACGCTACCTCGTCCCGATCTACTGCCAAACCTACAAATACAAATACAAAACAAGCCCCACATATATGGATACATATAAGAACAACTTTTACAAGAATACACTTAAATCATTTTTATGGTTTAAGCCTAATGGGCCCTTTTGAACGGATAATACCATCTTGCTTCCTTGTTGTCTATCGCCCCCTTGTGGGGGGCAGGGAACAGATACAATACCTGCAAAGCTTAGGGAACTAGGATCCCCTCCATGTATTTCCCTCTATTACCCCCTCTTCCTGATTTTATAGAATTGATATGTTCCCTGAACCTCTCATTCATGCATCTAATCGTTTTTCCTATATAGAAACGGCCACATTGGCACATCATCAGGTACACCCCATATATACTTTTACATGTTATCAAACTTGTTACAAACTTGTGACAAATTCCTCCAAAATTGAGAACCTTATCCTGGGAGTTATGTTTACAAAAAGTGCAATTCCCACACCTAAAATTCCCCCTAGGCCTGCGAGCCTGTAACCAGCTGATATTATATTCTTTAAAAGTATAAAAATTAGATCTAAACAATAGGTAATTTTCTGATGCCATATGCCATTAAATGGGAACGTGTCATCAGAAAATTGCTGCAAGTTTCTGCAGATTTCACACTGCTCGCTGAACACGTACAATTGGCATCTGTGCATCTGAGGCAGTGTAAGCAGTCGTCTCATAAGGCCATGTTCACAAGCTCAGGATTCTGGCAGAACTGGCACTATGCTGGAAATGCATGTGAATGGGGTATAAATAACTCCATTGTCATCCTTTGGAATAAATCCATGGATTGGCTCCGTTAAATTAATTAAAGTGATGCCACATCCACATTCGGACCCACTTGCCAGTCCACGGCAGAGATGCCAGATTCAGCTGCAGATTTATGGCAAACCTCTGCTGCGTGAACATGGCCCTATTATAAAAAGTATGATTAGAATGAAAGGTTACGTCTGTATAATAAAGCTGGAGGCAGATAGGTGATGGTTACAGCTTAGCTGCTCCCCCTCCCTGCTCAGGGCACAGAGCATGACCACAGGGCTCACCTAGGATTCATTAGGTCGTCCTGTAACTGAGGTTTCTTACGCCTGTGTGGCTGTTGCGAGACAAAAATCTATATGACCCCTATAGAGAGGTCATAAAGATAGACTTATAACTACTGTCACCTGATCTTATAAAGTTCTTATCCTGTGTTCTTTAGACCGTTTTTTATGAGCAGCAGTTACATGATAAGCAGAAACAGATAGAAGATCTGAAAAACATCCTGAAAACGAGGCCCTCCTCATTTGCTGGAGCAGGTAACGCCCATCAAACCGATATAAACTATTTGTTCTGCAATAGTTTTATTTATTTTTAGCTTTTTGCTTTCAACTGTTATACAATGTATATATAGTCTGTACTGTAAAATAGTAACAAAACCATCAATGTCACACAGTACGTGCCACCGAAGCTGGCAGCAACCTGTCCTGTACATCCGGCCATAGAGATAGCTTTCTTTTATAAGGATGTGCATATTTGGATTGACAGCATGGCCCTTTGGTTAAAGGAGTAGTTTCATGAAGACAACCCCAGTCTATACACCTCATGGAGGGCCCCTGCCCACTCTATGTGCAAGTACACAGCGTGAGCGGCTTTGTTCCGTTGGACTTAAAGGGCATCTGTCAGCAGCTTTGTCCCTATGACACTGGCTGACCTGTTACATGTGCACTTGGCAGCTGAAGACATCTGTGTTCGTCCCATGTTCATATGTGTCCGCACTGCTGAGAAAAATCATGTTTTAGTATATGCAAATGAGCCTCTAGGAGCAACGGGGGCGTTACCATTACACCTAGAGGCTCTGCTCTCTCTGCAACTGCCACGCCCTCTGCACTTTGACAGGACCAGGCAGTGAAACCATCATCATGTCTGGCCCTATCAATCAAAGTACAGAGGACACAGCAGTTGCAGAGAGAGCAGAGCCTTTAGGTGTAATGTCAACGCCCCCATTGCTCCTAGAGGCTCATTTGCATATATTAAAACTTCATTTTTCCCAGTAATGCGGGCACATATGAACATGGGACCAACACAGATTCCTTCAGCTGCCAAGCGCACATGTAACAGGTCAGCCGGTGTCATAGGTACAAATCTGCTGACAGATGCCCTTTAAGCCCATCTTTTCATAAGATGGATAATTATTCATCTGAATGGCTGACATGTCATACTGCATTTGCTGGAGCTTCCCACAGTTAAATCAGCCATTTTCTGAGGAACCAAACCCTTTAAAGTGATTGTATGGATGAGTAAATGAAAGTTTCAGAATCGTGTAAAATAATGTAATAAGTTATGCTCACCTTACTGATCCCCTGCCGTTCCCATTATGATGCTTCCCAGTTCCATCCATTATCTGGTCCCTCTCAACATGGAAATATGACCACTCAGTCAATCACTGGCTAAGGCTAGTCACTGATGTGGACCGTGATGGGCTGAGTGATCCGGTGTCGAGGTAGACCAGGCAGTAGAGACCGAGGGGAGAACTTGGATGCATTGGAACAAAAGAGGAAAATTTAAAAATTCCATAAATATAGAAGCCAACACTGGATTCAGCTGAAAATTCGTAGATTGGTAACAACTATGTTAGGAGAGTGACTGTTGTATTATTGTTAAGGAAAACATAGAATTAACACCATTTTGTCCATGTAACTAGGAGGATTTTGTGTGCCACCTCCGTCCCCCAAATTGGAGAATTCAGACAGTTGGAAAAGTGAGACTGCTTCCCTTGAGAGTCTGCAAGAACAGTTCAAAGTCGGTCTGCAGCGAGAAAAGCATTTCAAGGTAACAATTTATTGTATTGAACAGAATACACCATATTCTTCTATATGCCATACTGTTGGCCAAACCAAGTCATAAGGTTGCAGACTGCCACGTGGGCACATGGAAAGCCACACTGGGCGACAAAAGCCCAGGAGAAAAATCCCATTTTCGAACCACTAGGGTCTATTTCTTTGTTTCAAAATTATTTGATTTTATTGATGATATAGGGATTGGGTCCCAATAATAATTCCCAGTAATAAATAAATAAACAGTGCACAGTAGTAAATAAACTAAATAAAATAAAGAAAGTGCACATAAATAAATAAATAATAAAACAATGAAAAATGTAGAAAAATATAAATAAATCTGCCTTCCCACAAAAAAGCACCCATCTATCAGAACCCATCCAAACCAGCAGAACATATGTGGCATGGGTATCAGGTGCTCAGACACTAATACGTTCACATATTCTATATTTGACCCCAAACAATCAATAATAACCCCTGACTGACAATTTTTGCCTGTCCTACCCCGGCCCTATCTGTTTTGGTGCCAACATATTATAAACTGTATCATCTGTGTACAGAATTAGTTGCTAAATGTAAGCAAGGGAGTTAAAGGGGTTCTCCGGGATTTACATATTGATGGCCTGCCTTCAGGATAGGTCATCAGTATGTAGTCGGTGGGAGTCCGACTCCCTAGAACCAATGAATGTGTATGGGGACAAGTGATCACTCTAGTGATCCCTCGATCCTATACAGCAGAGGAGATTGCTGCATGTAAATGCAGCTTTCACCTCCAGTAACGATTAGGTAATTATCAGGAACCAACGATTCATTCCCGATAATTGCCTGCTGTTTCGGCCCGTGTAAAGGGCCCCTAGAACTAAAGCGGAGAATCTGTTCTCTGAGCTATATTGACGTCACACAAACGTTGCACAATGCACACATCTATGACATTGCTCTGCACGGGGGAACTAGAGGATTCCTATTTGGGGTGAATATTTATTGAAACAAACTACCTAAGAATAGAAGATGAAAAAAATTAAGGAAAATGTATTTTATTCCTGTGTCATCTCATATCTAATCTATCTATCTCATATGTATCTATCTATTATGTATCTGTCTATCAAAAATGTATATTAACCTATAATCCTGTTAGGGCTGTTTCATTAATGCATTTAGCATTATACGCCATTGGATGATGATAAATATATATTAAATAGTGAAACAAGATCAGAATAATAAAAAAATTACATATTTCACATCAGGTTATCCATCTGTCTATCTATCTAATCATATATACTAACCAACTATCCTGTTAGGGCTTGTTCACTGATGCATTTAGCTTTACATTTGATCAGATGCTGATCAGTATACAGTAAAACAAGTGCAGAATAATAATAATAAAAAAAAAAATTCACAATATACAATCCAATAGTGTAACCCAGTATATATAACACGTTTCATGACGTTTGCTTATGAAATGCCACATGTTCTATTCCAGGATCAGCTGGATATAGAAAAACTCCATGTCTTGAAATTAGAAGGAGAACGTGACAAGTTGGAGTCTGTCCTCGCCAGTAGGAATGAAGAAATTCAATACCTAAAAAAGTCATTGAAAGAATCCAGAGAGATAAAAGAAAAACCAGACCAAAAAATAATCCTGGACACAGAAGTGAGTATATTCGGGAAGCTATTATTCTCACGGATACCAATGATTCCAATGTGAGTTATTGAAGCCTAACTTGTTCCTGTTCCTATATATACCTATCCTCAGGTATTGACCGTGCTTGTAGTCCAGCTTCTCCTGGTTTCTGGTATGCATTAATCAGCCACTAGGAGATGATCTAACACTGCAGATTGTGTATTTCATTTCCATTTATTGTTGTTTTTTTTTTTCACAAAGCCTTTAATCATTCTCAGCATTTGTCTATAAGTTTCTATCCCCCCATAGTTTGTATGTAGACCCTTTTCTCTCACTGAAGTTGGTCTCCTCAATATCACTGGGAAGGAAACTTTAACTGGTTGTGTTAGGTCTCATGCACACTGCCATATTATGGATCATACAAAACCCATAGAATTATATGAAACTTCCATAAAGGCTCTGTTCCGTGTGCACGGACCTAATAGGGAGTTTCTGCATCTTTAATGCCTTATTCCTTAAAAAGCATAGAACTCCTTAAAGTTGAAGACTATGGACACCTTTGACACGGGAAACATTAATTTAACATATGTTAGTGGTTACCTTGAGTTTAAAAAGTTGCATCCCTTCATTCATTTTCAACACTCTGATATGAAACTTGCAACCTGCTGTGATGTTTCATCAGAAAATGACCTATTGTTTAAATCACGTTTTTATGTTTAACATTTTTAAAGAATTGTTGATGATATTTCCAATTTTCCATGTCACTATCTATTTTTAAATAAAAAACATAAAATCCTGCAGTTCTCGCACTGGCCACTAAGCCTAATAATACGCGCCACTTCCTGGTCTGTACAGATCACTTTACTGCAGTTATCTGCTTATCTGTCATCTTGATCCTCCCTGTAATGATATCACCTCTGTGTATAGATAAGACCGGATCCACCATTCACAATAGGTGATTGTCAGAGCTTATCTATTCTTTCTTTGTACAATGACCTCTGAAAAGGACACAGAGCATGTCTAGTAAACTCTCCCATAGAAGTCAATGAGTTCCCCTCCTGACCATTGTATCTGTGGACCATGCTTTCTAAAAAGCTCTGGCAAGATGGCAGCCACCATAATTATGATCAGGAAATAGAATAAAAAAAATCCGTCATTGGAAAATAAAATCCAATTAGGAAAAAAGGAGACGTGTCTCTATCTGGTTTTAACTGGCAGATAACATTTTTGGTGACACATTTCCTTTAATTTCAGACTTTACTTACGTGGATGTTCCCCTCCCAGTATTCTGGATGTGAGGTCTGCAAGCAATAACTTGCTGTCATGTATCAGTACAGCTTTATCCCTGTACTGATTTCTCCTTCTACAGCTCATGAGGGATCTAACCTCTCTTATTCTGATTTCCCCCTCCTTCCCCCTGAAAAGTCTTTTGTGGGTACTCTCACCTCTGAACAGAAGGAACAGTCTGTGCAATTCCCCCTCCTCCTGCTGACTGGCTTTTCTCCCTATCTATTAGCCTATACAGTCGGCCTTACCTCTCTCTGTTGCTATCTCTAACACTGAGAGAAGGGAGGAGGAGAGCAGAGAGAGCCAACACAGCCATAAGCCAGCAGGACAACCAGCTATGTGAAGGAGCTGCAGACTCTGACAGTAAAATACTAGAAAGTTGTTTAAATTTGCATTGAGGAGGTAAATAATAATAAAAAAAAAATCGGCCTATAAGCTCCAGTTTTAAAGGCTATGTACACTTTTGGCACAATTTTTTATTATTGCATTATACTCATTTTTAGCTAAAAAAGTTTTTTTTAATTGGTCTTTAGTAAAAAAGAAATGGTACCCTTTTCTCTGTACAGCCTTGAGATTCTCTAGTAGCATGCTGTCTGTTTTCACTCTGTTCCATCAGGCAGCTCAGTTGACGGCTTCTTATCTCTGACCTTATAAACACTCATTATAGCTCAATTTTTATTTTAAGTGTTTATGACCTTTTAGTAATTTAGAGATAAAGGTTATTAGATTCCCGGCACAAAGTGACAAACAGTTAACCCTTTGTGACAGAACGGCTGAATATTTTTTAATGAAGACCAACTGAAAAAAAGATTTTAGCTCAAAATGAGTAACATGCTATCATAAATAATTGCTGCGAATGTGTACACAACCTTTAAGCCTCTAGCCGCTGGGTACCCTACAAAGTGTAAGTTGAGGAGTGCACAGCCCATCAGGACCCGCGTCGCCCTTTTCAGTAACGACAGTTGATGCAGCCTCTTTGTAAAGAGATGAGGCTCTCTTCGTCATTCTGTAGATTACAGTGACTTCACAATGATTATACCATGAGTAACTTTCACACTTGTAACTGTGGATTTTCTGTCTATTTTTTCATGAGATGAGAAACATGAACATAGCTCAAGATCCTGCTGCAGCAGCTACAGCCGTCAGTGAAAATGCAAGGTTCAGTATTATTATTATTTATTGCTATTGATACACTTTGTACACATGGAAGTAACATGTACATTGCTATATTTTCTGTGCTGTATCTTAAAGAGATTTTCCAGAACTTTTATATTAATGACCTATCCTTCAGATCAGCTGATTGCAGCAGAGCACACAGCGCGCTGGAACTAGACACAGCTCTGTCCACCATGTAGTGGCCATGCCTGGTTACTGCATATCTCTCCCTATTCACTTGGATATGGCTGAGCTGCAGTCAGCCTGGCTCCAGATACCTATGACAAATTACCAGGACCTTATTGAGTAACTCCTAGCCCGTCCAGCTGCTGTCCGTTCTGCACACAACGGTTACACTGGAAATTAGCTGCTGGTCATAATAATGTTACTCAACTATCTATCTATCTATCTATCTATCTATCATCTGTCTCGATAGATAGATCAATAGATATGAGATAGATAGATAAAACAAAACCAGAAAAAACAGCAGCACAGTCACTAGAGTAGGTAGGGTGCATTCCCACCGGGACCACAGGCACAAGGTTCACTATGAGATTCAAAAACAGAAAAAAATGAAACAGCTCTGCAATATACGGTGTATATGTGTTGGACCCGGTTTACTGCCCAAGCAAGGTTTCAGCCCAGCACAATGAGGCAGGCCTCATTGTGCTGGGCTGAAACGTTGCTCATCTCACTGTCCTTTACATAGTATTCGGAATATTCTCAATAAGGGGGGCAATCACATTCTTGAATATTTACATAGGACACCTCTAACAGCTGTTCCCAAATCGGGTGCTTACACATAAACTATTATATTTTGAGTGATATTGCAGCATCTTGTACTGTACCTCATGTACTCCTTTAGTAGCTTAGTCAGATTGTGATATTGTCTTAGCGTTGGGTTGTCCCACCAGGAAGCTCTCGAATGGCCTCAATTTCCAGCACAATAAAGACTCGGCCCCCTGAGATTTGGAGGGCTACCCCAGCTCTAGTCACTACCTGTTGGAGTGTAGCTCCTTTTCAATAACAATATGGACTTTGTGTGACATGAGGGCAGGAGTGTTTTTTATTTTTTGCAGAAAATATGTTGTTAAAGCATATTTTTTATGTGACTGTCCATTAATATTTCCTATTTGCTGCAGCTCACTTGTCAGCTTTACTGTGTAGACTGTGGCTGGTGGCATGCACAGAGCAGTAATGTATACTGCGCCTGGCTTCATCACAGTTTACCTCGCTGCACTGTTCATACCCAAGGCATACACGGCAACAATGCATGAATAAGATTTCTAGGGGCCTAGTTGTGGCTGTATCGAGCACGGGGCGCATTAATAAATACTGTCCCATGAAGGCGTGCACTTCTTAATAAATATGGCTCATTTCACTCCAATGAACTTCAGTTTAATACTGCCATATAAAACGCCATTCTCAATACATTTTTTCATTATCTATTAGGACGTTGCTGAACTCCTCATTATTCATGGTCTAAGATTCATTGTCATAAAGACGTTAATCTTGATCCCTAAAAATTCAAAAATTTGGTTTGTTCTTCTTTATTGAATATAAATTTTATTTTACTTTTTAGATTATTCATCCATTTTTTTTTTCCTATCGGTTTACGAAAAGCTTTAATTATCTAGAGTCACAGAACATCCGCCATCATTAACATTCAGATTTTTTATTTTTTTTCCTTTCCAGTTAGGTTCTTTGTACTTAGATTGCATATGTTAACACACATCAGTGTTCTCCGCTTCCTCTGTCTTTTGATAGCATATTGTATCTTCATATTCTATAATTAGCATTCCCCAGTAATGAGTTTGGCACTAACCAGCCACTGGTTACACTAATTAGTCTATGCTGTGTTTTGTTACCGTCCATTAATACTTTACTAGTTTTTTATTAGTTTTTATTAGCATTCACTAGTATTAGTTGTTAAGCATAGTCTTTTGCTTTTATTAACACTTTACTGCATTTTCTAACAGTTCAGAGCATCAGCTGGTTGTATTTGCAAGCGCTCATTAGTAATCGTGTCATCCGTAATTAGTTTCCATTAATGTGCAAGCTATATGCGTACATTCATATTTATTCACTTGAAGAAATCTCATTAGCACTATCTCTTTAGTAAGGTTGGGTACATGATGATTACACATTTATTTGCACCCTTCTCAAAGTGAATCGCCACGTTTTAGGCTACGTTGTTGTTAGTACCTACGTTCAGTGCGGATTCGTTTCATACCTTAATAACTGGTAGAGTTAATTTTTTTTAGATACATATCTCCAAATTCCCTGTATAGACATAGAGCTAAATGGCAAACCGCTGACTGCCTGCAGCCACCACTAGGGGGAGCTTAGAAGTTTACTGCATACTGTTCCTACATTGATCTCAATAATAAAGCAGTAAGCAGTCACCTGTTTAAATATAGGGTTGGGATTCCGTTTAACCCCTTAACAACCAGAGTATATAGTGGTATCTTGGTTTTACAATGGCTGTTTAGGGGACTCCTTCAGTGGATTGCAGTGCTATGCACTTTAAAAGCCCAGACTTTTGCTAACAGCCTTAGGCATCAGGTCACTGATCAAGGACCAATAAAGTTGTTCTCCAATCATTTGACCCCTTAGATGCCATGGTCAACAGTGACCTCTTCCTCTGTCAGACTATTGATGCCCTGCCACGCAATCACAGGGGCTGATGCTTAACTATAGCAGCAGGGGACCTAACAAAAGCCCCCAGGTGTCATAAGCATATCCCTAAGAGCTCATGTACACAACCGTATTCGTTTTGCGGTCTGCAAATCGCGGATCCGTAAAACACGGATACGACCAAGTGCATGTCACCATTTCTAAACATACGGTCTAGCATGTCTGCCATTATAACACTAACCATGAATTTTAAAGCATCATAAAAATGATCAAACAATGTCTGTCTGCTTCACAGCTTCTGTGGGGGTGGGGGGGAGACAATATATAATTAAAGTTAATTCTACTTATTTTTTATGATAAACAGCAAAAAAAATGCAAAAAACAATGGCAAAATTGCTGTTTTTATCATTATAGCGCCCAGACAATATATGTGCATGTACAGTGTGATTATAATAGGTTTCTGAGACCAATGGTGAACCACACTGGAATAATTTTTTACATTAGGAAATTAAAGCATACATATACGCCTTCGAACAACATTTTTTTGCTCTGGTTATTTTCATTCTGGGAAGTGTATTTTTTAAAGGCTATGTACACCTTCAGAGGCAATTTTTGTTTGTGATTGCATTTTACTAGTTTTTGGCAAACATTTTTTTATTTTAAGTTGGCCTTTAATAAAGATATTGAGCTATTCTGTCACAAAGGGTTAACTGTTTTTCTAACTGTGTGACTGGTACTTTCACTTTGTGCAGTTCATCTAATAACCCTTATCTCTAAACTACTGAGAGGTCATAAACACTTATTTAAACCACATATTTATCAGTAAGATAAAAACTGAGCTGTAATGAGTGTTTATAATGTCACAGAGCAGAAAAAAGGAGCCTGTCAGCTCCTGGTCTGACGGAAAATCCACAGGCTGCTACTAGAGCATCTCAGCTCTGTACACAAAAAGGGCTCCATATTTTTAATAAGACCAACAGAAAAAATGATTGTTAGCTCAAATTAAATACAATGCAATAATAAAAAGAAATGCCTTCAAAGGTGTACATGTGTACATAGCCTTTAAATTGGAAAACATGAAACAGGAATCTGATGTAAGAAAAACTCAGCTAAGGCTTTCACACTAGCATTAAGACAGCGGGTTGTTCCGGCAGGGAGCAGCCTGCCGGAGATGTTTGGATCTGGCACCCGCCGGCCTCATAGATCTGACCACAACCCAGCAAACCTATTTGTCAGATCTCTGCCGGTCCCAATTATAGTGAATGGGGTCGGACGGAGATGCGTCGCAATGCCGAAATGCAGAGACATCCAGCAGGCTGTTCCCTGGCGAATCTCAAAACAGCAGTCTTAAACAAGCCTAAGCTGATGAGTGCATCTGACAACAGGCTTGTCAATTGTTTCCAATGACAACCTACATCGTGCATGCCGCTGTAGAGAATAATACAGGTTAGAACTCGGGATCAATGCAAGATAGGTAAATTAATGCATTTAGAACATTACTCATTATGTGTATAGTATCTGTATATAAGTTGTGTATACATATATTGTTATATTTTCAGTGTGATTGGTACTTATTTTTAGCATTTTGTTACAGCAGCTTTCTAGGAGAATTTCCCAGGACTTAGCTTTTTTAGCATATAACACACCAACAGTCACGGGTTATAAGTTAATTCTCCAAAGAGATTTGCAAGTCACAGATCTGTGTATTTCCATCGCTGCCTCTGAATGGTTCTCAATGAAATGTTCTACACACAGGCTAGGTGTTGAACGGATTTTCTCTGATCTAAAGGAAGAATTCAGTCGGATTTGCAAGTTAACGAGAGAACAAAGCAGCCAGCTGAATATATTTCTGACGAAGAAAGAAATTGCCTCTGGTAATGGTATGAGATGTGTCTTACATTTTACTGTGAATGAAATGCATTATTCCAGCTCCGATGATGTAATTGTGACATTTTCAGACCCACTTCTCGCATTACATCCCGCTACACAGATTTCAGCTCCTGATGTACAAATTTAAATGATATAAAGATTATAGTTACAATTTTTTCTGTTGATAAATAAATAAATAAATAAGTAGATAGATAGATGTGTTCAGTGTTCTTCAGAACAGCGTTGATATGGGAAAACCTATTTTACAATCTTTGATGCAGTAATAAAACAGACACTTCACACTTACAAAATGTCACAAAATCTGATCCTCTTGCATTATAATAATCTAAATCACTCAAAGTCTCCTACTGTATTCTTGTTTTCTGTCATGACACCAGAGTCTGCTCCTCCAGCGTTATAGTAATCTGTCTGCAAACAATGCCTGTTCCTCCTGTATTCTTGTTTTCTGTCAGGACGCCAGAGTCTGCTCCCCCTGCACTATAATAACCTAAAAGATCACTAAAGTCCTCTTTTATAGTAACCTGGTAGGACCATAGAGTCTGCTCCTCCAGCATTATACAGTAGCAACCTAACTGAGGACCTTGACCTCCTGTATTTCTGAGCACTAGAGTCTGCTTCTCCCACGTTTAAAACAGAAATGTCTACTTCACCTGCATAAACTGCACAATAATAATCTAACAGAGCAGCAAAGTCTTCTCCCCTTTGTATGTAGATTTGGTAGGACACCAGGGTATCTGTGGCTTAAAATGAGTGGGAAGTCATGACACCTATTTCTGTACTTATCTCTAGATTTTGAAATGAGTGGGACATTGTGACACCCATTACTGTACTTATGTTTGTGTCGTAAAATGAGCGGGAAGTCGTGACACCCATTACTTTACTTATCTCTATGAGTGGGACATTGTGACACCCATTACTGTACTTATCTCTATGTCTTGAACTGACTGAAAAGTTGTGGCACCCATTACTGTTTCAATGTCTGTGTCTTAAAATAAGTTGGAGGTTGTGACACCCATTACTGTACCTATTTGTCTTTAAATGAGGGGGAAGTTGTGACACCCATTACTGCACCTATTTCTTTGTCTTCAAATGAGGGGGAAGTTGTGACACCCATTACTGCACCTATTTCTTTGTCTTTAAATGAGGGGGAAGTTGTGACACCCATTACTGCACCTATTTCTTTGTCTTTAAATGAGGGGGAAGTTGTGACACCCATTACTGCACCTATTTCTTTGTCTTTAAATGAGGGGGAAGTTGTGACACCCATTACTGCACCTATGTCTGTGTTTTAAAATGTATTTCTAGATAGGAGTCTCTTGAATAATTTACTACACGGTACCCTGGTAAAACATCATATATTATTCCAATATGGCACTATATTACCGTATGTATCTATCCATCTATGTCACCCTAGGAAACTCTAAGAAGAGGCATATGAAGTGTTTCCTCCAAGTTGCATGCAGGTTTTATGACCTTCCTACTTCATTGTGCAGTGCCCCAGAATAGGGTCACTGCAAAAGGATAATCCGATGTCATGTTAAATTAAGTAAAATATTCTGATTTACTGTTTCTGCACCAAATAGCATTGTATAAAAAAGTCAGGGTTAATGCCTGGACTCAACCCCTTTAGGTTGCTTAGGAGATGGACCTAAGTCTGCCCTGGGGTTAGTCAGCCCATAGAGATTCTGTGCTTAGCTGAGGAAGAGAGAGGACCTACATGTCCTTACTCCTCAGAGCTAGGCCTAATTCGTGGAGAACCTTCATCTCTGAGGCATTCGCAACCATTGCTACACCAGAGAGAGAAAAGAAACTAGAAGGTCCAGAATCTGCCATGCAGACAGGAAGGTATTGTGCACGTTTATGGCAGAGAGAAAGAGACTTTGCTGCTGTGAGAAGGAACATTGCCAACACACCCTTCCACACTTTGAGACAGCTTGTCCAGCTGTAACTTAATTCCGTACCGTTCAGCCTGGAAATTAGGGAAATGTTTATAAGAACCTAAGTTGCAAAGAGCTGACTATGGTACAACTTCCTGTCCTGTATGAAGATCAGCTCTGAAGCACACATTGCTCTTCTACTTACTGAAATATTGGAGGAACATTCAAGAGAAAATGTAAATGTTAATATTTAGGTGGAGATGCACTTTAAATATGTATCCCTATTCACTGTGTACAATATTTTACAGATGTTCTGTTGCAGTTTTCGATGCCCGTTCAATGCACTGATGAAGAAAATGAGGAAGCCCAGATACTACAGAAACCAATGGATAAAACGGTCAGATCACGGTTTGCATCGATTACTCCCCGAGGATTGGGACCAGATGATGAACTGAGCATCTCTGTGGAGTCCCTTTCAAACTTGAGCGTGAAGTTCCCACCGAGTCATGATGAAACTGATTTTTTGGAGAGCTCTCCTGGAAAGCTCCCGATTCTTTCTCCATTTTCAGAGCAGGAAGCGAATCCCAACAGACAACTTCCTGACATCGCGCTGAAGAATTTCAGCACAGCACGGTCGAGTCCGCCGTATTCACCTCGATCACCAAGGACTGCCTGCCACTTGGATAAGCATGCTGAACCAGGAACCAACTACAGAGGCACAACTGTGCCAACAGGGGAGGACAGTGGCCTCTTTTTGGCAGCCAATAGCCCAGCTGGTGATTGCAAAAACACTTTCCACCTTCCAGATCCTCCAGAGTTAGATAAATCTGCAGAGATCACCGAGAGGACAGTACGGGGACCCCAGCAGGTAACTGAAATCTCATATGAATTATACATGGTTTATTTCTTACTCTTTTATTCTCTGGCAAATAGTAACAATTTACAATTACATCAATTATTTATTCACATGCGAACCTACAGATCTTTCGTATCGACAATTTGTGATGTAAAGCCTGGTTTTTCAATGTGGGGTTACAGATATTCCTTTTTTACTCTTCTGCAAATTTTGCTAAGGACTCCAATTTCTCACAATACAAATTCAACATAAATGTTGTGACGCTTGTTGGAAATTATCTGCCCACTTCTTGGACTGTGTAAAGGGCCCTTAAGTGGGCAGACAGAATCTAAAGAGTAGGGTCCTCCACTCACAGATCCCCTCTATTAACCAGAGTGGACAGCCACTAAGAATGGCGCCTGCTCCGGCACAGATGACCAAAGGGTGAGACCAGTACTGATTAAAAATCATTTTGATCCTTTATTCGATAATTCAGCATTGCACAAACAAAAAAACACGGCTCCTCGACTGTAGACGCGTTTCGGACAAGTTACATGTCCTAATGACTAAGGACATGTAACTTGTCCGAAACGCGTCTACAGTCGAGGTGCCATGTTTTTTTGTTTGTGCAATGCTGTATTATCGAATAAAGGATCAAAAGGATTTTTAATCAGTGCTGGTCTCACCCTTTGGTTGTTTCAAGCGGTCAGGAATCGTACCGGAACCGGGCTCGATTGTTACCTGGAAAGCAGGTGAGCTGGAGTCCACTACTTTGTCATTACATAGACTTTCATTTATTTTTTTTATTTTTTTTGGGTGGGGGATTCTTGTTTTAAAGTTTAAAGGGGTTATCTCATGAAGATCACCCCTATCCTGGCTTCGTAGAAGGGGGTCCCACATCTATAAGCCAGAATGGACCTAGTGAGCCAGAATGGCTTCCATACCGGTGGACTTCAGCTGTCCTTGTACTGCATGCACAATCATGCATATGAATGACTTCCAAGTAATACTATATTTTCCCTGCGTTGACTACTTTGAGCCTGGATGACCACATCTTTCCCTGGCTAAATCAATTGGCGGTGTCGGGTTTAGGACCCAGGCAAATTATTGATCATCCCTCTTTAAAGACAACCCTTTAAAGAGCGAATGTTTTGAAAAATGCATATTCCATTTTGATTATAATTACTGAAGGGCTCGCCTCCCACCAGTCTTACAGAAACTTCAAGTGAATAGTGCAATTCACCGTATGACGGACTTTAGTATGGATGTAAATTAATCCTTTGCCCTGGATTAAAGGGGTCATTTCATGATCAATGTAAAAAAAATAATAATAATCAGACATCATATAGCAGATCATTGCTTTGCTAGATTTATATCAAGCTGGGGGGGGGGGGTGTCCTTTCAGCTTCACTTCAGGGAGGCTTGTCCTGTCTGCTGCAGCAGCTCTCTCACTCATCAGGAGGTAGTTGAATGATGGAACTGAGCATGTGCGACCATCTCGGGTTGGTGGGCAGAGAAATAAGAAAAGCCCTATTAATTGTTTTCTCTACTTAACTATAGAGGGCTACCCATGTGGTTTCTGAAAGAAAAGAAAAACAAGGTGGCCCAGCAGTTTTTTAGCCCCACCAACACTTGAAGAGACGAAAAGGGGCACATGTATTGTGACTCGTGACTGTCTCTCTTGCCTCAGGGCTTACAGAAGAGCATTGCTGCCTGAGGTTTAAAATTTTTGGGCGGAAAAGCGAGATAAAATACTCGCTATATCTACAATCAAGATCTGTTTGCTTTTATTTTTGTTTTTCAGCTATGACCTGCAGTATTCCATTTAACCACAAGGTGGCAGTCTGCATTGTGTATTTTCCCCATACCAGAACATAAGAAACAGCTGGTATGTGATTACAAGTTGATAAGAAAAAAAAAGAAAAAACTAAAAAAAAAAAAAAGAGAAAAAAATGGTGTTGAGCTGTCAAAAGGCACAGGGCAGAAGGTTAGATAATTGACTTTCGCACCAAGGTGAAGGGGGGATCTTAAGATGACTTTGGCTTGTGAGTTTTAGAATTGTTTATGAAAGAGAATCTGCTGTGGGTTTTTTTCTCCTCGTTTTCCTCCTTTCTTTTATTTGCCACAACTGAACTGATGGCTAAATGGCAAAAATAAATACTTTTCTATAAACCGTATTTTTAGCTTATAAATGGAGAATACATCCATGACCAATTATGCACAAAATTGGATCGCAATATTTTACCTGAGAAATAGATATGAATAGTAAGTGGGTGTTTTTAATAATATCATCTATTGTCCTGTTTATTGTGGGTCAGTCCTGCAAACCATACTGTAGTGCAAAAGAGGTGGGGTTTATTATGCTAATATGCTGTTGAGGGGTGGGGCTTAACATGTAGGGATTAAATTGCTAGCATATATACACTATTTCATACTTTTCAGCCAAGTAAATTAGAATGCAACCTACACTTTATAAAGTTGCTCAACCATTAAAGGGATGGATCATCATGTACCTGACTAGACATTTTATAGTCTTAAAGGGGAACTCTTACCTCTCCTGACACGTCTGTTTCAGTAGCTACTGTACTTGCATCCCCTTTGTAATAGCAATTCTGCAGCATCTATTCTTATGACTCTATGCTGTCATTCCCCTATTATTTCTGTTAGAAGTTATGAATGAATTACTGGCAGTTTGCAGTAAAGGCTGTTTCCAACTGGGGGGTTGTCCTTGCACAGTCAGACACTAGCAGCAGTGATTGGATAGCATCAGATTGTGTGGGGACACACCCATCTGGACCTTCATCTTCATTGCAAACTGCTAGCAACTGGGGATGTTCGGGTTGTGGCTGAATTGAGTTACGGATTCTGTTATCACGGGATATAATGGAATTCTACGACGAAATACCAAACGCATCCAGGCGGTTTTCCGTTATGAAGGAGTCGTGTATAACGGAAACCGGACAGATCCATTATGCTGCCCATAGACTTTTATTATGATGGAATGCAAAACGGAATGCCTCTTAAAGGCTTCCATCATAGAATCCCATTATATTTCGTTATAACGGAATCCATAATGAAATTCAGCCACAACTCGAACCTGAACTTGAAAACTTTACGTTCGCTCATCCTTACTAGCAACTCATTCATAATTTCTAGCAGGAATAATAACAGAATTGCACAACACAGAGTCATAACAATAGATGCTCCAGAATTGTTATTACATGGGAAATTTAAGTACCGTAGTTACTTTAAAGAAGCACTCCCACAAAATTGTTATTCTCTGACCTGTTAGAAAGGTACATGATGTAAAATGTAATGAAGGTAATTTTCTTACCGGTGACTCTATTTGTGAGTTATAACCTCCATTCTGATCCTCAGTTGTGTCATGTGATCAACTCTCTGATCTCCAACTGACACAGGACAAGAAGTCAGTTATTTCTCTATTCATTCCTACGAGACTGGCATGGAGGCTCCCATAAGAATACATAGGGAAACTAGCTTCCTGTCCACACATAAGATGCTGTGTTATCTGGAGAGTCAGATTGTTGGTCACATGACACACCAAAGGACAAATTCAGAATTACACAGTTCATTTAAAATCAATATAATATACTCACCACTATAATTTTAAAAAGACAGTCATAAAACTTGAAATAACATGGCAAATGTACCATGAATTTTTCCGGCGAACTCCTTTTTAGCCCTTTTGCCACAGATCTGCTGATTTCTGGTCACCTCTGAATTTAACTACAATGGCTGCCCACTTCTTAGGCTACCCTTTGCATATCATGCTTTTGTACTATGAGACACTCCCCCACCACCCCAGGTAAAATGAAGTATTACACAGCACCCAATGAAATCAGTACTATGCCCGGTCATGCTAGGTCCTCCACTATCACTATTCATAGCTATCATATAGACATAGATGGAGTAAGCTTAGGTTAGTTTCACACTAGTATCAAAGCAATGTGGCAGGCTGGACCGGCAGAGGACCCGGGTACCACCGTTCACCCATTGTCTACAATGGAACTGGTAGGGATCCAGTCTCTTCCCAACATTTAGCGGGATTCGGTCAGACAAAAACTGTTGCGCACAGGGGCGTAGCTATAAGGGGTACAGAGTTAGAAGTCGCTACCAAGCCCAGGAGCCTGAGGGGGCCCAAAGACCCTTGTGCCACATAATAAGACACCGATATTATAGAAAGTGCATGCAGGTTACACCTCTGGCTGGAGGGAAGGGGTTAAGTCAAGAATGTGGCATAGGGGGCAGGGGCATACATAGAAATCATTGGGCCCCATAGCAAGAATCTAAATTGGGCCCCACTAACTCCGCCCACCACTGGCCCATCCCACCACCTGCCCTGGCTTCTCCCCTGCCATACCCCCAGCAGTGACAGCCGTGTAGGCATTAGGAGCGATGCGGGTGCCGGGAAGCGGGGTATGTATTAGGCTACTTTCACACTTGCGTTTCTATTTTCCGATATTGAGATCCGTCATAGGGTCTCAATACCGGGAAAAAAACGCTTCTGTTTGGCCTCATTCATTGTCCGAGGGCACTGTCCACTATAAGCAGCACACAGGCACAGTTCATGGGGCGGGGGGCTATGGTGGCGCTGGCACAATAGTATACCAGTGCCACCATAGCCCCCCTTGCCTTATGAACTGTGTCTGCTCTTCTCTGTGCCAACATGCCCCCTTATGAACTGTGCCTGCGTGCTGCTTATAGTGAATACTGCCCTCATGAAATTGCTCAAGTTCTCTGCATGCACATTCTAATAGGTGTGCATGTTCTGGGTAATAGTCAGTCAGCTAAGTTAGTTTTCCTTTGCATCAGTTTTTAGTACCTTGTCCATCAGTTTTCTGACTGAACTTACTGGGAGGACTGCAACTCTCAGCAAACTCTGAACTGCAGCCAACAACAGTCACAGCTTTCAGACCATGGCTAGCTAAGTCAATAGCCCCCAACACAAGTAACATCAGGATACCGGGCAGCACACAACTCTCACCTGCGCAACACACTCCACACGCGCCGCGCTCGAGGTTTCCTACTTCCCGGTCTACACGTGCTACAGAATGAATGAGACCAAAACAAGCTCATCGGATGGACGAGTGGCCCAATGAGTCCCCTGCCCTTAGCCAATGAAAGTCTGCATTAGAAACCCGCGGGCGGAGATTGGCTGCTGACTGCAAATATGGGGCGGGGCGGTCATGCGCGTTGTGATTGGCGAAAAGGAACGTGCGGGGGGAAATAGAAAGTAACAACCAACCAAGCGTTGTCATAGCAACTTAACCAACTTGAGCGCGACACGATAACAGATCCTATAGAGGCTTATATAGGGGAGAGAGGATGAAGGGGCCCTCACACCTTACTGCCTGAACAGAGGGAAAGCAGGGTCCGGGACGGAAGACAAGTTGGCCGCCTCAATGCCCCATATAACTAGTAGTAGGCAGTGATCATAGTACATAATACAGATGTAGGGGACAGTGCCTTCCATGCGCTCTGGGCCCCTCCTTCCACGGGCCCCATAGCAGCTGCATTGTCTGCCTATATGGGCGGTACGTCACTGATAGGGGGGAAGGGGGTGCCGTTTCAATTTTTGGATCAGGCAGCACGAGGGCTATGTGATTATCTGCCCCTGGCCACAAAGCACTGAGGGAAGGAGGAGGCCTAAGCTGAACTCTTGCACCAGGACCCATGCGCCAGTAACCCCTGGTTGCACCCAACAATATTTTGTCCAACCAAATCCCAGCATAAATGCCAGGGTGCGGCTGGATTCCTGCCGGATCCCACTATGATCTATGGGGCCTGGTGGTCAGGCAGCACTGTCCTCCTATGCCGGATAAGGAGAACTCCACCAGACTGTTCCTCTGCCGAAACTAGCCTTAGCCAGGCTGTCTAGACCTGCTCCAGATTTAGCACAAGGGCTCAGACTGGATGATGAATCTGGTGTATGGCTAGACACTTTTTTTCTCATGTTACTCCAACTACTGGTTGGCTTACTTTGTGAGAGATGTTTCCATCAAAATGGTGCCACAAAATGGTGCATATTAGACCATGCACCCTTTCCCACTAAGTCACACCAGGCTAATAATTTTTCTAAACCCAGATGTACAAAATTACTTTGAATTGTGCCACATTTTGGTGCAATTCACCCCCAAATGTAGGCGATTGCGTTATTCTTTATATAACAGTCTATGCTGTTTTGTGGAGGTCATTTGACCTTTACTGAATTTTTGGACCGCAATATTGTCTGCAGTGAATCATGGAAAATAAATGATGTTGACAAAAGCCCAAAAGGTCAACCAACATAAAAAGCATCATGACAGCTGAAAACACAATTGGGAACGGCGCTCGTTGTCGTCACAGGCAGATAATGGAGGTCCATGGAGTTCTTCAACATGTAGTCATCACGTTAACATGCTGCCAAGTAATTCCCTTCCCTAATCTCAATATGCTGTAATTGGTGTCCAAACTGGATGTTTTATAGACATCTGTACACGACTTCCTTCCACTCTTGAGGTTGACGTATTAGCATGGACATCTCAGGTTATGCTCAAGAGATTCCATATGGTCCATATGTTGTTGACCCGACCCAACAAGGAGAGCGAGTGCCGATATCAAACATAGCTATTTATAAAAATGAGCAATGCAGATTATTTCATTGTAAATTCTCCTAGGAAGACTTAGCAGCTCTGGTGGGCTGTGATACATTTCTTCACCATGGTGAAAACAATCATTAACTGTTACTTGTATCTTCTGGGAAAGGCATGGGAGATATCAGCGTTTTCTTATAACTTTGCAAATTAAACTAAGTTGCCGTTGCACCTAAAGGCTCAGCTCTCTACCACTTCTGCGCCCTCTCCACTTTGATTAAAAGGACCATGCAGTGAAAAAAACATCATGCATCATTCCTGTCAATCAAAGTGGAGAAGGCACGGCAGTTGTAGAGAGAGCTGAAATCCCCCGTTGCTCCTAGAGGCTCATTTGCCTATAATAAAACATCATTTTTCTCAGCAATGCGGGCACATATGAACATGGGACCAACACAGATGTCTTCAGTTGCCAAGCACACATGTAACAGGTCAGCCAGTGTCATAGATACAAATCTGCTGACAGATGCCCTTTAACAATGGATCCCCTTCTATTGTCTCAGATTCTTTTTAGCCATAAACCCCCTTTAGTTTATTTTGCATAGTAATAAGGCCATGATTTATTGGCCAGAACAAAGAGCAGCTACACAGAACTTTTCTTGCCCTGGAGGACTCAAGTTCATGCACTACATGGTCCACTCATTGATTACAATGAGAACAGCGTAATGCTTCTGTTACCCTACACTGGCGCTGTAGCGCATCTACCACATTAATTGTACTCCGTTATCACTGTATTGTCTGTGATGTTACATAGGACTGCAGGTAACATCTACTACATTATCTGTACTCAGAGTTATCACTATGTTATGAGGCTTTACGTAGGGCAGCAGGTAACATTTACTACATTATCTGCACTGAGAGTTATCACTGTGTTATATGTGGTGTTACATAGGACTGCAGGTAGCATTTACTGCATGATCTGTATTTGGAGAGTTATCACTGTTATGAGGTGTTACGTAGGACTGCCGGTAACATCTACTACATTATCTGTACTCAGAGAGTTACCTCTGTGTGACCTGTGGTGTTACATAGGACTGCAGGTAACATCTGATACATTATATGCACTGAGAGCATTCACTATGTTATCTGTGGCGTTACATAGGACTGCAGGTAAGGCCTCCTGCACACGGATGTTTTTTTTCCCCGTTTACTGGCCGTTTTTTGCGTTCCGTATACGGTCCGTATACGGAACTATTCATTTCAATGGTTCCGCAAAAAAAACGGAATGTACTCCGTATGCATTCCGTTTCCGTTCTAACCTAGAACATGTCCTATTATTGCCCACAAATCACGTTCCGTAGCTCCATTCAAGTCAATGGGTCCGCCCAAAAAACGGAACACATACGGAAATGCATCCGTATGTCTTCCGTTTCCGTTCCGTTTTTTGAGGAACCATCTATTGAAAATGTTATGTCCAGCCCAATTTTATCTATGTAATTACTGTATACTGTATATGCCATACGGAAAAACGGAACGGAAAAACAGAACAGAAACTGAAACGCAACGGAAACGGAACAACGGATAAGTGAAAAACGGACCGCAAAACACTGAAAAAGCCATACGGTTGTGTGCAATAGGCCTAACATTTACTACATCATCTGCACTGAGAGCTATCACCATGTTATCTGTGTTGTTACATAGGTCTGCAGGTAACATTTACTACATTATCAGTACTCAGAGAGCTATCACTGTGTTATCTGTGTTGTTACATAGGTCTGCAGGTGACCTCTACGATGGGATACCCCTTTAAACGGTGGCTACACAGTATTGCAGGTTGTGGTTGCTACATGGGATTGTCCCCTTATTTACAGATTGTCCACTTTTCACTAAGGTGTTGATCAGCCACCTAACTGCTCAGCAACTGCAAAGGCTTAGAGGGAGCATTGCTTGGATATATTGATTACTTGGTATACGTGGTTCCTGTCACTGTATTAGTGCATTTTCCTACTTGGTCTGTAATGTGGTGATGTAAATCTTTGGAATCATCCCAACGCCAGTTTCACATAGATGTAATAGAGCAGCATTGTAGACCCTTGTCCCACCAGTGGTTCTACTGACCCACACGATAAATCCTCACATGGCTCCACGGTGACCTCAGTTTAGTAGTAGAGATGTAGAGGGGCAGGGTCTTGCTGCTGTGATACAGACACTAAAATGCGATTTATATTATGTCCTAGGATAGTTATAATTTATCTATGATTTTCAATGGCAATGAAATCTCTGAAAAATGATCTTTATTGCTTACATGACTAGTAGAATAAATGATAGAAAAGCTTCGAGAACGAGTCTGCTTTAGATCCTAGGCTTTGAAAGTTCAGTATAATCTATTTAATTATATTACGTTTAGAGCAGAAACTTTCATGGCTGTCTATATCTATAATCAAAAATGTCATTTTGTTGAAAAAAAATTAAGACAACCATCATTTTGTGCAGGAAAAAATGTAATTTGCTTCGTATTTATAAAAAAATGTAATATCAACATTTTTAGAAAAAACTAATTGTATTTTTTGAAAAAATTGTTCAACAGTTCTGGGATGAGAAACAAAATGCAATTTGTACTGTAATAGAAAAAGATAAGCAGCACACTCAAAAAACTGTCGACTGCAATCCCTCTCAAGATCACCAGGATCCAGCAACTTAAAAATTTTTTAGAAAATAGGCAGCACTTCAATTAAAGTAAAGTCATTGCAGTGCTGCCTCTTTTCTCCATTTTTAAATTTTTTATTGAATACTAGATTTGTGCTATTTGTATATTTTTTTTTTTTGCGGTGTATTTTAATATTTTTTGTATTATCTTGTTTGGTGTACAATCAATAATATATATATACATACCTTCTATTTTTTTTCTGTTTTAGCCCATTTGGAAGCCATCATCGCCTCATGACAGTGACCTATCAATTCCAGGGAGTGAGAAATGGGATCGGAATACTTCTTCCGTATGTGAATTTTGCCAAGCTGTTTTCCCACCATCGTCAGCATTAGGAGGAGATTTTCTAAGACATCTTAACTCACATTTTTATGGACAGTCTTAAAGATTTTTCACATGGAAGATCATCACGGTTTGTCTATACTCTTAATCTCCATTTCTTCTTTTTGGACACCATTTCCACTTAATGATTATTTGGGTGACAGGAGTTTATCTTGTTGGCCATCTTTGGGCTGTCCATTCCTAATATCTATTCTATAACCCCTAATAAATTGCATTATTTTAAATGCATTATCTGCATATACTGTAAGTTGTAGTAAATTAATTTCTAAGAGTTATCATTTAGCTTGAGTAGGCGACTACTGGGCCATATGGTGCATTTGCTTTATTCTGTTTTGTTGTGCATTTTTGTAGATTTTTATTTTATTTTTGTATGGTTTCATTAGACATAAGGGGCACATTTATTAATTATGGCTTAAGTACTGATACTTTGAGGCTGAGTTCACACATAGAGGTCTCGGCTAAAGGCAATTCAATTTTTAATATCCACTCTGTGAACTGCAGTTTAGTCGCTTAACCGCACAGGCATTAAAAATAAAAATTTATTTTACCTGTGCCGATCTCCACAGCTATGCGTTTTTAGGACAAAATATGTGAACACAGCCTAAAAGTAGAGAATCTAGGCTCAAATGGGCCCGACTGTCTGATAGATTTGGTGCAACGTAGACTCTTTTCCTTCTTTCTGCCACCTGTTAGACCAGAATTCTGCACACAAACACCGGCACACAAAGATAATAAGACTGTCTCATTTTAAGGCTACCTAGCAGTGGATTATGACTCGGAAAAACCACAGTGTATGGTCTCATGCACACGGCCGTTGTTTGGTTCCGCATACAAAATTCATATAAAATCTGCTGCAATATAAGCCGGAAACGAGCCTCGACCACATTAATAATTCTTCCCCAATGTATTTGCTGTCTCCACACAGGTTTCACCTCTAAAAGGTATCCATTTAACATAGCAACTACCAACAACTGTATAAGGCTCCATTCACACGTCCGCAAAATGGGTCCGCATCCTTTCCGCAATTTTGCGGAATGGGTGCGGACCCATTCATTCTCTATGGGGACGGAATGGATGCGGAGAGCACACAGTGCGCTGTCTGCAGCCGCAATTGCGGAGCGCGGCCCCGATTTTGGGTCCGCAGCTCCGCAAAAAGATAGAGCATGTCCTATTCTTGTCCGCAGCTTGCGGACAAAAATAGGCATTTCTATGGGGGCGCCGGGCTGGTGTGTTGCGGGTCTGCAACACACCACGGACGTCTGAATGGAGCCTAAGAGTTGTGTCACCCCTTGTTTTGTTTTTTGCAAAAAAATCACTTTTAGGGCTCATGCACACGGCCCTATGTGTTTTCCGGTCTGCAAAAAAAACTGATGACATCCATGTGTTGCATCAGTTTTTTGCGAATTCATTGTAACAATGCCTGCCCTTGTCTGCGAAACGGTAATTACTTGCGGACGTACGGAAATGGAATGCACACATTTCCGTTTTTTTTGGGACCCATTGAAGTAAATGGTTCAGCATACGGGCTGCAAAAAAACTGAAACAGACACAGAAAGGAAATACGGTCATGTGCATGAGCTGCATTTTGCAGGCTCTCATTACCTTGTTTTTTTGCTTAAAAAAATGCTGTGGCCAGATGTAAGTCAAGAGAAAATTATGAAACGCACTACAAACCGTGTGGTTTTTATGCTGTTCTTTCCCCAAAGTCCAAACACATTTGCTTCACCTTAAAAAAAAATAATAATAATCAAAATGCTCTTTTTTTCCATTAGAAAAAAAAAACTGATCTAAAACATTTTATGAACATGTGAAGTGACAAACCCCTTGAGCAACACGCTAACAGCATTCTTGTACTTTAGCGCTAGATTCCATGTCATGTTCGAAGCACAAATGCTTGTAAGTGCTTTCCTTTTATTATGAATATGCGATACAAGATTAATAAAATGTGTTAATGAAGAGAGAAATGGTAAAGTAACATCATCTAAAAAAAACAATTTTAACCCACAACATTCTAAATATATGTATTTATAGAATCTATGTATTATATTCCTCAGACATTGTATATTACTGTATGTTTGCCTTTTAATAATAATACTTCAGAAGGAAAAGGGAAACGTTCATATTTATATTTTCAGTAATTGTTTTCACGTATGTTATTTTAAAACAATGCATTAAATTGGATTTTATAAATTGTCAAAAAGTAACATAATCTCGTTTTGTCTATATTTCCTCCATTACTACTAGACACAATTTTTATTTAACCAGTCAAGCCTCAATACTGTTAATTTCTAAATCGGAATGTCAACGTAATTCTAGTTCATTTTATTATTCTGACTTTTCTTTAAAAAAAAATGTTTTCGTTTGCTTTTATTTGTTTTCTTACCTTTTCTTTTTTGCACAAGATACTTTTTTGCCACTTGCAAAATTGTCAGGATGCTTGTTTCTTGAAGATTTACTAAATGCAGTCTTTACAGCCACACGTTCAGGTATTTTTAACACATTTTTTTTTTTTCATCCAAATAATTTTTATTAGTTTTTCAACATACGCAAGTACAAGCAGGGTGCAGTCTTACAATAATCAAACAGTGAGAACCATACAGGTTAGGCTTAATGCACACGGCCGTTGTTTTGGTCCGCATCCGAGCCGCAGTTTTGGCGGCTCGGATGCGGACCCATTCACTTCAATGGGGCCGCAAAAGATGCGGACAGCACTCCGTGTGCTGTCCGCATCCGTTGCTCCGTTCTGTGGCCTGCAAAAAAAATATAACATGTCCTATTCTTCCGCGCTTTGTGGACAAGAATAGGCAGTTATATTAAAGGCTGTAAAATTGCGGAACGCACACGGATGCCATCCATGTTTTGCGTATCCGCTGTTTGCGGACCGCAAAACACAAAGGTCGTGTGCATATAGCCTTATACAGTTTCTGCTATAAACTACTGAATTTTGGCTACACTCCTAACCAAAGGAGCAAACAGCACAGTAACAAAGCATAACACAAAGAAGAAAAAGAATGATGATTAACTATGATTAATATTCAGTTCAAGAATAAGGGCTCATGCACACGACCGTATGTATTTTGCGGTCCGCAAAAAATACGGATGACGTCCGTGTGCATTCCATATTTTGCAGAACGGAACAGCTGGCCCCTAATAGAACAGTCCTATACTTGTCCGTAATGTGGACAATGATAAGACATGTTGTATATTTTTGGCGGAATGAACATACGAAAATGGAATGCACACAGAGTAACTTTTGTTTTTTTTTGCGGACCCATTGAAATGAATGGTTCCGCATATGGTCCGCAAAAAAACTAGAACAGACACGGAAAGAAAATAGATTAGTGTGCATGAGTCCTAAGAACAGTCCTGGTAGAGGATAGTCCTGCTCTAAGGATAAGGCTACATGCACACGAACGTATTTTGTTTCCGTGTCCGTTCCGTTTTTGTGCGGATAGGATGCGGACCCATTCATTTCAAAGGGTCCACAAAAAATTCGGACAGCACACTGAGATGTTCGCATCCGTATGTCCGTTCCGTAGCCCTGCAAAAAATATAGAGCATGTCCTATTCTTGTCTGTTTTGCAGACAAGGATAAGCATTGCTACAATAAATTTGCAAAAAAAAAACGGATGCAATATGAATGTAACATAGATACGGTTGTGTGCATGTAGCCTAAGGTAAAGAAACGGTTGGTACAATCTACATGAGGGAGCTGACAGTACTGCCAATATTAAAATTACGTTACACCCCCCCCCTCCCCCATCTACTTGACATGCAGTGTCCATATAGAATGAAACTTGGACGAGGAGGACTGTTGTAAAGCAAACATTTGTTCATACATGCAGGTGGAATTAACCAACGCAATCACTTCAGCTAGTGCGGGGGTTTGTCTTTTTTTTCCAATGGCGGGTAATGACCAATTTAGTCGCCATGAGTTTTTCAGCGCATTTTTTGAAGCTAAAACCAGGAGTCGATTTAAAAAATTAATTCCTGATTTTGGCTTCAAAACCTGCATCAAAAAAACCTGAGCGTGTGGCCGTGCCCTTACACTTGAGGTCTTCAGAAAAAAAAGATTTCTAGTTAAAACGCTGCCTTTCGGTTGTGCGGGGGTGGGCTGGCTGGGGGGGTTTGGTCTGTTGAGAACATCCAGCATTGCTAAACCCTTATCCTGCTCCAGCAGCAGCTTCTGTCCTTCCTTCTATACCTAGAGACTTTGTTTATTGTGAGAAGAGCGATACATCCCCAGCCCACCTCTTACTGCCCCTGCCTAAAAGGAGCGCCACTAATTACACCACACGTGTAACAGGGAACAAACTGGAAACACCAGTAAACAAAGGCAATCTTCATTTTAGCAATCAAACCTGACAGCCGGCTATGAAATGCATCAGCGCAGAGGCTATGACTCAACCCGTGTAGTTGTAATAAATGCACCTCATGACGGAGACAGTCAGGAGTCTTCCACATCACTGCTAATACATCCAGGGACGAGGCTAGCAGAACTCACGCGTTTCATGCATCAATTAAACCTTTCGCCTCCATAGGTTATATTGTTATAAATCAGTAAAGTTTAGTTTTCTGGATTTCCTTGTTGCGTTTGTGGTCTATAGTAGAGTTTAAATGTGGTTTGTATTTTCTTTTCTGCTTCGCATTCTTGATTTGCATGGGATAAGAAATAAGATTCTGCTTTTATCCTCCGAAAACAGCACCACTCGAGTCCACAGGCCGTGTCTGGTATTGCTGCCCCCCCCCCCCTTTTTTTTTTTCCCAATGTTATGCAACATAGGACAAGTAAAGCTATGAGATGAATTTCAAGATTTTCTATGATGGATTTTCAGCATGTACAGGTGAAACTCGAAAAATTAGAATATGGTGCAAAAGTCCATTTATTTCAGTAATGCAAATGAAAAAGAATTGCATTCATGCAGCTTAAAATTAGAATTTTGTGAAAAGGTTCAATATTCTAGGCTCAAAGTGTCACACTCTAGTCAGCTCATTAACCCATACCCCCTGACCAAAGGGAACCTCAAAATTGTGACTTTGGGGTTTCATAAGCTGTAAGCCATAATCATCCAAATTATAACAAATAAAGGCTTGACATACCTCACTTTGCATGTAATGAGTCTATCTCATATGTCAGTTTCACCTTTTAAGTTGCATTACTGAAATAAATGAACTTTGCACAATATTCAAATTTTTCGAGTTTCACCTGTAAGGCTGAGTTTACACTTCGATTATTTGATCAGTTATTTTTGTTAGTTATTATGAGCCAAAACCAGTAGCGAAGCCTACACAGAGATAAGGTATAATGGAAAGATCTGCTCCTATTCTGTGTTTTTGACCCGCACTTAGTTTTGGCTCACAATAAGGGCTCATGCACACGACCGTTGCCCGGCAGTGCCCGTATTGCGGTCCGCAATATGCGGGCACCGCCCGTGTGCACCCTGCATCACGTATGCAGACCCATTCACTTGAATGGGTCTGCAATCCGGAAGGTCTGGTGCGGAACAGAGGCACGGAACCCCACGGAAGCACTATGGAGTGATTCTGTGGGGTTTATGTCTGTGCCTCCGCACCGCAAAAAAGTAGTAGATGAACTACTTTTTTGCGGAGCGGATGGACCACGGACCCATTCTAGTTGAATGGATCTGGATCTGCCTGCGGTCCCCAATGTATGGAACGGCCGATCAACAGCCGTATGCATGAGCTCTAACTGACAATAATAACTGACCAAATAACTGAAGTGTGAACTCGGCCTAAGGGCCACAATGCTCGGTCATGCCAAAACAATGTCACCCCTAGCCAGCATTATAGAATATTAAAGGTGTTGGTCAGCCGGTAAAAATTTTTTTTTAAAGTATGGTACAAAAAAGTAATACCTCAACCAATTCCCTGCCAATTGCTGTTCAACGCTTTCCCAGTCCCCCACCTATATCTACTTCCTGGCCCCTCTTGACACACAGGAAATGACTGATAAGCCAATCACTGGTTGCAGAGGTAACCTACCTCAGCTAGTGATTGGCTGAGCGGTCATTTCCTGTGTGTCAAGAGGGGCCAGGATGTAGAGACGGGTTGAGACTCAGGAAGTGTCAGAACAGGAAGAGTGAGATTTCTTTTTTAAATGTATATAGATAAAAGAGTCAGAATTAAGTTAAAGGTATGGCTTGCTAAGGTATTCCTATCTTAAAAGTGGATCAAGAGAGCGGCGGACATGCACAGCCAGCTCCTCTGACTAGATGTGGTAGCCAGTAGCCGGTGAGGGGACTGTCCTGGAGATTGGTGTGTGTCCCAAAAGTGGGATCCTCATCTATGAGACATTTATGGCAAAGTCTGTTTACATGCTATAAATGTCTAATAAGGGCTCTTTCACACCTGCGTTCTTGTCTTCCGGCATAGAGTTCCGTCGTCGGGGCTCTATGCCGGAAGAATCCTGATCAGTTTTATCCTAATGCATTCTGAATGGAGAGAAATCCGTTCAGGATGCATCAGGATGTCTTCAGTTCCGGAACGGAACGTTTTTTGGCCGAAGAAAATACCGCAGCATGCTGCGCTATTTGCTCCGGCCAAAAATCCGGAACACTTGCCGCAAGGCCGGATCCGGAATTAATGCCCATTGAAAGGCATTAATCCGGATCCGGCCTTAAGCTAAACGTCGTTTCGGCGCATTGCCGGAGCCGACATTTAGCTTTTTCAGAGTGGTTACCATGGCTGCCGGGACGCTAAAGTCCTGGCAGCCATGGTAAAGTGTAGTGGGGAGCGGGGGAGCAGTATACTTACCGTCTGTGCGGCTCCCGGGGCGCTTCAGAGTGACGTCAGGGCGCCCCAAGCGCATGGATCATGTGATCACATGGATCACGTCATCCATGCGCATGGGGCGCTCTGACGTCACTCTGGAGCGCCCCGGGAGCCGCACGGACTGTAAGTATACTGCTCCCCCGCTCCCCGCTCCTACTATGGCAACCAGGACTTTAATAGTGTCCTGGGTGCCATAGTAACACTGAACGCATTTGGAAGACGGTTCCGTCTTCAAATGCTTTCAGTACACTTGCGTTTTTCCGGATCCGGCGTGTAATTCCGGCAAGTGGAGTACACGCCGGATCCGGACAACGCAAGTGTGAAAGAGGCCTAAGATGGGAATTCTCCTTAAAAAACACTTTAAAACAACGATGATAATAATAATAACAGGCCTATAGATATTATACACAGTTTTAAGATAATAACCTATTTGAACCACAGCGCTCCTGGTTAAACATGGTGCTGCCTAACTAAAACAGTAAAAATAAGCTGCAATAGCAGACACAGCCCATATCCAAGAGGGGCGCTATTTCTCAAAAAAATAAAAAAACTGAGGTTTTTTTTCTAATGAAGGATATCCCCTTTAAAGAGGTTGTCTCACTACAGTAAATGGCATTTATCAGAGGAGAAAGTTAATACCAGGCACTTACTAATGTCCATATTGCCTCATTTTTCCATCACATTATACACTGCTCGTATCCAGGGGTTATGACCACCCTGCAATCCATCAGTGGTGGTCATGCTTGCACACTATAGGAAAAGGCGCTGGCCTCTCTGGTTTCCTTCTAAGTTGTTCTCTCTAAGGGTGTGTTCACTTTGTGCACATGTCCAGCACCCACAATATTTGTATGTCCTACTCAGAGAGACCCAGAGGCAAAACTAATATCACCAAATACAAAACTCACCATAGGATCAGTTTTGTAATCCGGCTCCTTCCAGTGTGAACCAGTCGATAGTGCTGTAGTACGATGCCCGATTTTCAGACGGGCCAAGCGCCAATTGACAATAAACACATTGATCAGCAATTGCTTGCATTGGTCTGAAACATGATTGTACTGATTATCAGCAGCACAACCCTGATTACAAAGGAAGGTTTTGTGGGGCAATTATCAGGAATAAGGTTTAGTATAAATGCATATTCCCATGAAAGCATGTTCCCAATAATTGGCACACAAATCGGATGGTGTAATGGGGGCTTAAGTCTGAAGCTAGCACAGCTCGTTGGTATGCTACAACTGTCATGGCCCAATCCCTCATCCCATACACAAGTACAATGAGGAAGCTGGAGGCTAGTCCACAGATATACACTACTCACAAAAAGTTAGGGATATTTGGTTTGTGGGTAAAATTTCAGGATGAACATAAAATGTACTCTTACCTCTATAGGTGAACTTAATGTGACCTTATCTAAACTTTTGAATGCACATGTCCAACTGTTCAATGCTTCAGTACTCTTTGCACAACTTGCTGTTCTCTAACAAGGAGCATAATGGCAAAATTCACAACAGGTGTCTGACCCATGAATCGCCCAATAAATTTCCTGGTTCAGTTAGGCCCCTTGCAGACGAGCGTGTCCGGATGCGTCCCGGTGCATTGCGGCAAACCCGCGCGAGTAGGTACTCAATTGCAGTCAGCTTTGACTGCGATTGCGTTCCGTTTTTATCGCGCGGGTGCAATGCGTTTTGCACGCATGTGATAAAAAACTGACTGTGGTGCCCAGACCCGAACTTCTTCACAGAAGTTCAGGTTTGGGTTCAAGGTTGTGTAGATTGTATTAGTTTCCCTTTAAAACATGGTTATAAGGGAAAATAATAGCATTCTGAATACAGAATGCATAGTAAAATAGGGCTGGAGGGGTTAAAAAAAAAAATTAAAAAAATAATTTAACTCACCTTAATCCACTTGTTCGCGCAGCCGGCATCTCTTCTGTCTTCATCTGTGAGGAATAGGACCTTTGATGACGTCCCTATGCTCGTCACATGGTCCGTCACATGATCATGTGACGGACCATGTGATGAATGTAGTGACGTCATCAAAGGTCCTATTCCTCACAGAACAAGACAGAAGAGATGCCGGCTGCGCGAACAAGTGGATTAAGGTGAGTTAAATTATTATTATTATTTTTTTGACCCCTCCAGCCCTATTGTACTATGCATTCTGTATTCAGAATGCTATTATTTTCCCTTATAACCATGTTGTAAGGGAAAATAATAATGATCCGGTCCCCATCCCGATCATCACCTAGCAACCGCGCGTGAAAATCGCACCGCATCCGCACTTGCTTGCGATTTTCACGCAACCCCATTCATTTCTATGGGGCCTGCGTTACGTGAAAAATGCACAAAGAGGAGCATGCTGCGATTTTCACGCAACGCACAAATGATGCGTGAAAATCACCGCTTATGTGCACAGCCCCATATAAATGAAAGGGTCCGGATTCAGTGCGGGTGCAATGCGTTCACCTCACGCATTGCACCCGCTCTGAAATCTCGCCCGTGTGAAAGGGGCCTTAGAATTGCTATTTAAACAGTCCTCCTCATCATGCTGTTCACATTTTGACATCATGAGACCAAGACAACACCTAACAATTTATCAACAGTACCTCGTCAAGCAGGATGTTCTCAGACGGAAGTGGCCACTGAGCTTAGAGTGTCATGAGTAGGTTGTATCAGAGATGCAGAGAGACTGGAAGAGTCACAGAAAGGCATAGAAGTGGACGTCCTTTGGCCACATCCCACACTGATGACCGCTTCATTGTGAACAATGCCCTGCGGAACCGGATGATGAATGCCACACAACTCCAGGCACATTTAAGGGAGGTGAGAGGCACCCAAGTGTCACGTTAGACCATTCGAAACTGTTTACATCAGCATGGTCTGTCTGCTACACGACCTGCAAGAGTACCTGACCACACTACCAGGCACAGGCGTCATCGTCTTGCATGGGCCAAGAAGCATCTACGCTGGACGCGGGACCAGTGGGCATCAGTGCTGTTCACTGGTTAAAGTCGATTCACGCTGAGCAAAAATGATGGCCGCCAACGATGTGGTGATGTAATATTGACAATGAGGGACATTTGTAATGTGCTTTTCTCTCAGAGACTCAAAGGCCAGGGATAGATGTGTGTCTGTGGCAACTCTCTGGTAAGTCAGTAGACCTACAGTATGTGATATGTTAGATTTATTCTTATTTTGAGCAGTTTTTGCAATATTTTTAAGTAGTTGGATATCCCCATTGCTTTCACTACTCACCAATAATTACCAGTTTTTAGGGTAAGACATTATATTCTTATCAGAGAGATGGGTCCTTTTACAAAAATAATCATGGGATTAATCATAGAAAATCCCTTTAACCCCATAGTAAGTGACTGAAGTCCCCCAAAATTCTAGTGACTGGCCCTAATAAAACTTGGTTTTAAAAAAAAAAAAAATTAAGGCTACTTTCACACTTGCATTAATTCTGGTTTTGAGATCCGCAGAGGATCTCAATAATTAAACAGATCCGTTTTTATTTTGCACTTGAGGATGCGGTTGTGTGAAATCAAAACGGGAAAAAAACGGATCCGTCACTAAATACATTGAAAGTAAAAGGGCGACAGATCTGTTTTTTTAGGCTCCTATAAAAATGGATCAGTCACCATTGACTTACATTGTTTTCAGTGCCGGATCAGTTTTTTTCTTCTGTTTTTATGACCGGATACAAAACCGCAGTTTGAAGCAGTTTTGTGTGCGGTCACAAAACGGAATGCAGACGGAACGGAAGACATCCTGATGCATTCCGAATGCATGAGGGCCAATTTTTCCTCTGCCGGATCTCAATACCGGAAAACAACAACGCAAGTGTGAAAGTAGCCTAAAAAGAACACTTTTTGCCTATAAAATGGTCACTTTATTGGGCATATTGCCCCATTATTGTACCATGGGTTCTGAGGAAACGTTAATAAAGGAGATGTCACTAGTTGTAGAGCTGGAGGAAGGTTCTGCATCCTTTCCTGTTCCCTCTTGTCTCCTCAATATCTACAAAAAGGAATGCAGGAAATAAAATGCTGGAAGTGACAGCAACAGCGCACCTTGAGCTGCTTATTATTTTGTCAGTGTCTAGATGTAACGCTACGCACAGCCTGTGGCACCCCCGTTCTCTCCCTGGAATCACAGACAGCTGCTTGTAGATAATTATACTGTCACTGCTTGTTATATTAGAGAGGAAAACAGTGCTGTGACAGATTCCAAGACTCTCCATTTTGTCATTGATTTTAGCTTATTAGTCTATTATTATTACTATATTTTCGGTTTCTGCAGTTCTTATTCCTGAACAACTTATGTAACATCTTACAGCTTCATACTATGGAACATATGTTGTTTTCTACAGTTCCTTCAGGGAATCAAGATAGAGTTCTTTATATATTGATGATGAATTGTACATTGGCTCAGTGGACATGTATACTTTTGTCAGTTTCTCATATATATATACGTGGAAGGCTTGAAGCATGAGGAAGGAACGGACTGAGAACGTAAAGTGGCCCTGGAAATAAAAATAAACTAAAGTTGCCATATTGTGTAGGAGGCCCAAATTGACAGATGACAGGGTCAACAGTAGACAGGAGCCAGCAATACTATAACTTGACACATTAAAGGGGCTGTCTGGGTTCAGAGCTGAACCCGGACATACCTCCATTTTCACCCAGGCAGCCCCCCTGACTTGAGCATCGGAGCAGTTTATGCTCCGATGCTCTCCTTTGCCCTGCGCTGAATCGCGCAGGGCAAAGGCATTTTCTGGAGTTCCGGTCTCCTTAGGGCTGCCAGGCGGAGGCTTCCGCCCAGCAGTGAGCCCGGTGACGTCGCCGGCACTGATGGGCAGGCTTTAGTGCTACCCTAGCCTGTAAAACGGCTAGGGCAGCGCAAAAGCCGGCCCATCAGAGGCGGTGACGTCACCGAACACACTGCTGGGGGGAAGCCTCCGCCCGGCTGTGTGTTATTGTAAATAAAAGAGAGCTGGGCAATGGAGAGCATTGGAGCATGAAATGATGCTCTTGTCAGGGGGCTGCCTGGGTGAAATTATGGGTATGTCTGGGATCAGCTCTGAACTCGGACAACCCCTTTAAAGCTTCCCAACAAAGCCAAATACCACAATCCATCATAAAACACATCCCCAAAAACTGTCCCTCTGTTGTGGCCAGGGACAGCTGCCATGTTCTGTCCTTCTACTCCAGTTGCCTTGGGATGGCAATACAGTTAAATTCAGGAGTCAGAAGGCGAGCGTCACATCATTATTTACCATGGCTGGCGTCTACAAGGAGGATCAGGAGGCCCCCTGGGTATCAGCCCACTGGGAAGTTTCCCTGTAGGGTCTATTGGCCAGTCCACCCCTGAGCATGGAGATATATTGCATATCCTTTGGACATCAATAGGTCAGATCATAAAAAACAAATTTGATCATAGAGGTCTGACTTCAGGGACCAGGGTCAGACTGGCCCAAGAGAGTACCAAAGCGGACAACACCACATTACTACAACTTTTAAAGAAGACATCATGTAGAGCTAATCACTTCCCAGAATCATTTCCCATGGTGGGTTTAAGAAGACCCAGTCTGACACTAGAAAGGACCCCACTGGTATTGAGAATAAGCTAGTTTAAGTAACATTCACTAGAGAAGAGCGGGTAGTACATGTGCTACCTCTCCACATTTAAACAGCAGCTTTCCTCAGGAGCAATCCTATTAAGCCAGGAATAGTGCTTGGTAGGGTTGAGTTTGATGCTTCCCCAGCAATGCAGTAACTACTGCACATGCGCCGATGACATCATCGTCCACCCAGAAGAGACGCTCAGCTTAGTCTGGGTGGAGAATGACGTCATTGGCTCATGCACAGTAGTCAGGGGCAGACTTGGCATTTCAGGGGCAGCGTGATGACATCACCATGCGCTGACAGCATGATCGCTGGGAGCGTATAGTGAAGTCATCACGCTTGAGCTTGAGCGCAGGTCCTTCATCAGATCCTGAGAGGAGCGTCTGCTTCTGTGCACGCAAGTGGATGAGGTGGATTGTTTTGGTTTTTTTTTTACTTAAAAATAAAAAACGAATTGTTACAGCTGAAGAGCACTATAGAGGACATTATTACTGCTGGCAGCCACTATAGGGGATGTTATTAAGGGCCCCTACGGATGACATTATTACTGCTGGGGGCAACTATGGGGGACATTAAGTATACTGGAGGGGTTGGGATTTTATTTAAAAATAGCCAATGAGAAACATCCATTTTTAATGGCCGTTTTTAACTGGTTGAAACTGGTTGAAAAATGGCCATGAAAAACTAACAATGTGTCTGTTTTTCAAGATTTTATAAAAAAAAAAAAAAAAATGCTTAGTACATTGTAAAATTTTGACTCCATCGATGGAGCATCAATAAAACACGTGACTACTACGGACAATCTCTGGCTGTGACGGGGATGTGTCCACATCACTGCGGCTGTTGATTGCCTGGAGTCGGCACCGGAGTGGCAGGAGAGCGGTACATTGAGTATAATTTACACTGTTGACAAGGAGGACGGCTAGCACCACACTAGGTATGTACTGCCAGACAGGAACCAATGCATAACAAGAGAGAAGCGCTGTGTTAATAGTAGTGTATAACTGCAATCAACAAAGTATGCAAAAAAATGTGCAAAAAGGATTCAAAACAATCAAAAGCCCCTGACATGCATGAAACAGATCATGGTGCAGTGCCCTAATAAGCAAAAATCACCAAACCCTCTTCTCCTACTAATATATTCAAGCAGCATCGTAAGCTGACATTGGAACACAGAAGAATGCAAACACATAAACATATACCATAAGTACAACCCTCCACATGAAAGCATGATATCAGATAAGTTGCATAACAAGCAGTGATGTGAAGTTGTTACCATGACGTAAAAAGGGGGTATTCAAACCCCACAGGTATCATCACAGATGGTGAGGAAGTCACAGTCCGTGGTGATATGCATGGGATTTGACTACCCCCCCCCCCCCCCCCCTCGTTACAACTGACTCCATACTTTCTTGCTGAGGGTTTTACATAATGTATTTCTTTATATACAGACACTATTTGCATTCTTCTGTGTTCCATTGACTGGTTACATTGTGACACAGGTGAAAAAAGACACACATCACACACACACATCATGCGTTTCAGGTGCTTTTAATTGTACTTGAAGTGTACTTTATGCTTGTTTTATAGATGAGCAAATTTCATGAAATCTGTTTGGAGTCTGATTCACCACATTTTTTTAACAAATTGACTAGAAATCGATTCTACCCTAATCAAATATGCTCCAATTGCCCTGAAAGTCAGTATATAACACTCTGTGGTCTAATAGGGCTTTTTCTGAAAAGATTCTGGGAAGATAGAAAGAGAAAGGCATTAGCATGCTACTCTGGGTTTCTGGGCAATATATACCTCCTTGTGCTTCATAGATCAATTTTCTCCTATCCACTAAGTTTTTGGCGGTAGCCTCAAACTGTTCGATCAGTGCTTTTTCATATTAAGATTTACCCCTGGCAGTATTCTCAAACTGTTCAATCAGTACTTTTTTCATAATAAAGCCCCATTCACACATCAGTGTTTTGGTCAGTGATTTAGAGCCAAAATCAGGATTGGAGCCTCCACAGACATAAGGTATAAGGGAAAGATCTGCACCTGTTCTGTGTTTATATCCGCACCTGGTTTTGGCTCAAAATCACTGATGAAAATCACTGACTAAAACACTGACGTGTGAATGAGGCATAAGACTTTTCCCTGGTAGTAGCCTCAAACTGTTTAATCAGTGCTTATTCATAATAAGATTTTCCCATGGTGGTAGCCTGAAACTGTTCAATCAATGCTTTTTCATAATATGATTTTCCCTTGGTGATAGCCTCAATCTGTTAATTCAGTGCCTTTTCATGATAAGATTTCCCCCCTTGTGGTAGCCTCAAACTGTTCAATCAGTGCTTTTCCATAATATGATTTTCCCCTGGTGACAGCCTCAAACTGTTCAGTCACTGCTTTTTCATAAGATTATTTTAAATATTGCTGTGCTTGTGTCCCCAAATAATGTTTCTGTGGAAAAGAGACATGCAAGTTAGTCTCCTTTCCAAAAGGAAAGCAGAGTATCTCATATCAGGAACCCATCTTTTTTCTGGGTAACTACCCCTTTACAGATCTGACCAAAATTTGCTTGGCTGCCCTAGAGGCCTTAGTTGGGGAACTATCTATTTCTCCTTATGGAGGGTGCCAAGTATGCATGAGGAGTATTGTAAACCAGTCAAATCTCCTCTGGGTTTATGGAAAAATTATATGAATTTTATCACATCTTCCGTCAGATAGGCTTAGGAAAGCTAATTTAAATATCTTTCCTAGAAACCCAGAGGAGCATTGCCTGTCCTACAATACTCTGCATACATACTACGCATACTAGGCGTTCTCAGAAAGAGTACAACACATATATATTGCCCAGAAACCCAGAGTAGCATCTCGCTCAACCAATCACAAAAATGTGGGATTCATTAGAATCTGAAATTCGTCAGAATCAATTCTCTCATCTTTAGTCTGTTTAATAAAATTTGTAAATTTTTTGCATTTAAATTTTTTTTTTGCAGCAGTATACTACTATACACCTCATTTCGCTATTTTTTTTTTTTAATACATGGGGTTGGATAATCCTATATTCACCATGTAAACCAATCCCTCTGGTTTGTTTCCATCCTGTATGTAGCACTTACTGTTCCTGTATCCAACCAAACCCATGATGCCAAGTATAGAAACAGAAAGACCACTGATGGCACCGCTCGGTACGTACTCCAGCCCGGCTTAGTCTCCCGACCCTTGTACAATGCAGTGTGCGTGGTGCTCTGCCTTTTAGAAGAAAATGGCTCAAACAATTGATTGTAGAAGTAGAAAGAATAGGCGTCACTCACCACTGGACTCATCAATCTTATTTATTCATTGACATAATCGTCATATACAATAGGGCTGAGGCGGACTCACATGTCCCAGAGCGCGAAGTAGCGACGGCCGTTTCGCGCAAACTGCGCTTCTTCTGACTACTGGCATCCCATAATGCACTTCTCCTTTGTCTGCCACAGCTCCGGCACCGCCTCTAACCATACCCAGCTAGTTTATAGCTCCTCCCACCCAGATAGTTACATAGACACTCCCCTATCACTGCCCCGCCCATGGACATAACATCACAGGAAATAAGAAAGAGCTGCATGGACATGGTCATGTGACCACCGTCCAGAACGGGAGATAGGGGCAATAAAGGGAAAAGAAATACATCACAAAATTACAGCGACCTTAATCCCTTTAAGGGACCATCTTCAATAAGTCTCTAATATGATACAGATGGATAGATTACAGATAGCGGATTCTGTCATTGCAGCAGATATTGTCATTTAGCACAATTTAAATTGAGGTGCAGCTGTGTAATCTGTGGATTTCCATAGGACAGCAGGTATAGCCACCAAGTTATCACAATGAATAAAACCATTCACTGTCAAATTCATCTCCATAGAACTGAATTGCATGGCACCAACGTATTCTCCAGCACAGTATGCAGAATTTATTCACTCGCCTCCGTCTCTGTCCCCAGTGTGGACCACAATCTCATTTTCCTTCCACATATGCACACAAGCGAGGGACAACTTCATAGGAAGCCAATTAACCTAGCAGCATGGTGCAGCGCACAATACATTTAATCTCACCGCACTTAATCTTATTTTTTATTTTGGATGGATAGCGAAGTGCAAACGCTGCCTCCCATCGTTTGCTGACCTTAGGCATAGGCCTATCTAAAGCTGCATCTGCCCCAGAGTTCAATTATATGGATAATGTACCATATATTATTACATCATTGGATAGTAGTAATATTTCCTAAGCTCTACAATTATACAATTTGATTTCAGTAATGTTTTGCATGGTCAAAAAAATCTCTGAAATGTGATAAAATTTGGAAGTGTAAAAGCTTCTACATAAAGGTATTGTCATATATATGTAAAAAAAAAAAAAAAAGTGGGCCCTCCGCCCTAGAGGATTCAGCCCATCCATGCATTACATGACTGCCATTCATTTGAATGGCCACTATGTAATTCTGTATTTCCCCTGTAGTGGCCACTAAAGGGATAATGTAGTCAATGGGGGTTAGAGAAGCAGGACTGAGCTCTGGGACCACCATCTATCAGAAGAGCATGAAACATACATACAGGGAGTGCAGAATTATTAGGCAAGTTGTATTTTTGAGGATTAATTTTATTATTGAACAACAACTATGTTCTCAATGAACCCAAAAAACTCATTAATATCAAAGCTGAATATTTTTGGAAGTAGTTTTTAGTTTGTTTTTAGTTTTAGCTATTTTAGGGGGATATCTGTGTGTGCAGGTGACTATTACTGTGCATAATTATTAGGCAACTTAACAAAAAACAAATATATACCCATTTTAATTATTTATTTTTACCAGTGAAACCAATATAACATCTCAACATTCACAAATATACATTTCTGACATTCAAAAACAAAACAAAAACAAATCAGTGACCAATATAGCCACCTTTCTTTGCAAGGACACTCAAAAGCCTGCCATCCATGGATTCTGTCAGTGTTTTGATCTGTTCACCATCAACATTGCGTGCAGCAGCAACCACAGCCTCCCAGACACTGTTCAGAGAGGTGTACTGTTTTCCCTCCTTGTAAATCTCACATTTGATGATGGACCACAGGTTCTCAATGGGGTTCAGATCAGGTGAACAAGGAGGCCATGTCATTAGATTTTCTTCTTTTATACCCTTTCTTGCCAGCCACGCTGTGGAGTACTTGGACGCGTGTGATGGAGCATTGTCCTGCATGAAAATCATGTTTTTCTTGAAGGATGCAGACTTCTTCCTGTACCACTGCTTAAAGAAGGTGTCTTCCAGAAACTGGCAGTAGGACTGGGAGTTGAGCTTGACTCCATCCTCAACCCGAAAAGGCCCCACAAGCTCATCTTTGATGATACCAGCCCAAACCAGTACTTCACCTCCACCTTGCTGGCGTCTGAGTCGGACTGGAGCTCTCTGCCCCTTACCAATCCAGCCACGGGCCCATCCATCTGGCCCATCAAGACTCACTCTCATTTCATCAGTCCATAAAACCTTAGAAAAATCAGTCTTGAGATATTTCTTGGCCCAGTCTTGACGTTTCAGCTTGTGTGTCTTGTTCAGTGGTGGTCGTCTTTCAGCCTTTCTTACCTTGGCCATGTCTCTGAGTATTGCACACCTTGTGCTTTTGGGCACTCCAGTGATGTTGCAGCTCTGAAATATGGCCAAACTGGTGGCAAGTGGCATCTTGGCAGCTGCACGCTTGACTTTTCTCAGTTCATGGGCAGTTATTTTGCGCCTTGGTTTTTCCACACGCTTCTTGCGACCCTGTTGACTATTTTGAATGAAACGCTTGATTGTTCGATGATCACGCTTCAGAAGCTTTGCAATTTTAAGAGTGCTGCATCCCTCTGCAAGATATCTCACTATTTTTGACTTTTCTGAGCCTGTCAAGTCCTTCTTTTGACCCATTTTGCCAAAGGAAAGGAAGTTGCCTAATAATTATGCACACCTGATATAGGGTGTTGATGTCATTAGACCACACCCCTTCTCATTACAGAGATGCACATCACCTAATATGCTTAATTGGTAGTAGGCTTTCGAGCCTATACAGCTTGGAGTAAGACAATATGCATAAAGAGGATGATGTGGTCAAAATACTCATTTGCCTAATAATTCTGCACGCAGTGTATACTGTTGGAGAAATTGTAAGAGAAGCCTAGGTGAGGTTGGTTAGCTATTTTAGCTATTGTAACTCCCATATATGTTAATGGATATATGCAAACAGTTCTCTCTACTTTTTCCTATTTGCAGCCACTGCCAGCTCCATTATATTGGAACTGCCAATGGAGAGAGTCAGGCTCCTGTGCAACCAACTGTCTCCAGTTGGTTGAACTGAACCCATGTCACATTTTCATCGATGAGACATTTATGGCATACTGTCTCCAATGAAATAACTCTTTATGTGGAAAAACATATTTGGTTAGTTGAAGGAACCACTTGTTTGAACCCTTGCCATCCATAATACTCAAAAAAAAAAACTATAAGAGCTATAATGCTTTCAATTTCCTCTTGGCAGTGTCAATCAAAGCAGATAAAATGTTGAAAATTTTTCAGTCATGGTCTGGAGCAGTCATTGGCAGGACTTGGTAAGTCATTCATGATAAAAGACAGTTGGGCACCATGTGGCAAAGTCTACGTGATTAAAAATGATTCAATATTTCATCAATAGAAGCCCATGTCACAAAGAAAAGAAAGAAATGTAATTGCCCAATTGTGGCCATTTTATTGTTTTAACTTATGGCCTCGTCATCTAGAACAATGTCCTTGTAAAACACAAGTCGGTTATAAATCAGTCACCTTCAACCTCTAGGGTAGTGTGTTGTCAAATCTCTTCGGGCCCAGGAACCCGAAGCCTGATGGAGACCCCACTGTGCAACCCAAACCTGTTCAGACAAATCACTCAACTGTGATGGTCAACAATGGAGAAAAAAGTCATGGAAACTCCAGAATTTTTATGGACATTTATCAGCCACACATACCAAAACACTTCCCAATCCAATGGTTGACTAGTGCACATAAACCCTTCATTAGACAACCCTAACATTAATTCAGAACCAAAAATTCATATAGATTAAAGACCCCAAATCACTTAGAATCCTGACACCAAACACCAGACTCCAAAATTATTTTGGACCCTGCCCATACCTCAAGAAGGATCGTCTAGGGCCTATGCACTCTGGAGCGGGAGTGGACACATTAAAAACAGACCACTATTACTGGCATCTAGTCTGTGAAAACCAGTGGGAGCGTGGGAAGAAAATTCCCGGAGGAAACCCATGCAAACACAGGGAGAACATTCAAATTCCATGTAGATGTTGTCCTTGGTCAGACCATGCTGCCCACATCATATTATAAAAATTGATGCTCTAGAATTGTCAGACATGTCAGAAGAGGGAACAGGTCCTCTTCAAAGGGGTTGTCCGGGTTCAAAGCTGAACCCGGACATATGCCCTTTTTCACCCAGGCAGCCCCTCTGAGATGAGCATCAGAGCATTTCATGCTCCAATGCTCTCCCTTGTCCTGCTCTGTATCATGCAGGACAAGGGCTTTTTTGTTTACATTTTACCACTGCTAGGCGAAGGCTTATACCTAGCAGTGTTGCCGGTGACGTCACCGGCACTAATGGGCGGGCTTTTGCGCTGCCCTAGGCTGTTTTACAGGCTAGGGCAGTGAAAAAGCCCGCCCATTAATGCTGGTGACGTCACCGGGAACACTGCTAGGCAGAATTCTCCGCCTAGCAGAGACCGGTGACGTCACCAGAAATTAAGAAAAATCCCTTGTCCTGCGCGATTCAGCCTAGGGCAAGGGAGAGAATCGGAGCATGAAATGCTCATCTCAGAGGGGTGAGTGAAGTAGGGGACATGTCTGGGTTCAGCTCTGAACCCGGACAACCCCTTTAGGCCTCATGCATATGACTGTATGTATTTTGCGGTAGGCAAAAAACAGATCAGCAAAAAGTACGGATGACGTCCGTGTGCTTTCCGTATTTTGCTGAACGGAACAGCTGGCCCCTAATAGAACAGTACTACCCTTGTCTGTAATGTGGACACTAATAGGGCATGTTCTAATTTTTTGCGGAACGGAAATCCGGACATACAGAAACGGAATGCACATGGAGTAACTTCCTTTTTTTACGGACCCATTGAAATGAATGGTTCCGGATACGGTCCGCAGGAATGGACACGGAAAGAAAATACGTTCGTGTGCATGGTGCCTAAGTCACAGCAGAGGAAAATTTCTAATAATACTGATATTAGTGAACACTTTGATTTATTAATGATACAGTCCTGATCAAAAGTTTAAGACCACTTGAAAAATGGCAAAAAATCATATTTAGCATGGCTGGATCTTAACAAGGTTCCAAGTAGAGCTTCAACATGCAACAAGAAGAAATGGGAGTGAGACAAAACATTTTTTGAGCATTCAATTTAATGAAAACAACAAATAAACTGAAACAGGCTGTTTTTCAGCTGATCAAAAGTTTAGGACCACACTTCCAAAAAAAAAATGAAACCCCCCCAAAACAGAAGTCCAACTTCAAAACATGAACTCAGTAATGAGTAGCTCCGCCGTTATTGTTTATCACTTAAAAAATTTGTTTCGGCATGCTTGATGCAAGCGTTTTCATGAGGTGAGTGGGAACATTTCTCCAAGTGGTGAAGACGGCCGCATGAAGGCCATCTACTGACTGGAACAGTTGTCCATTTTTGTAAACTTCTCTTGCCATCCATCCCCAAAGGTTCTCAATTAGATTAAGATCAGGAGAACACGCAGGATGGGCCAAAAGAGTGATGTTATTCTCCTGGAAGAAGTCCCTTGTCCTGTGGGCATTGTGTACTGCAGCGTTGTCCTGTTTAAAAACCCAATCGTTACCACACAGACGAGGGCCCTCAGTCATGAGGAATGCTCTCTGCAACATCTGGACATAGACAGCGGCCGTTTGACGCCCCTGCACTTGCTAAAGCTCCATTGTTCCACTGAAGGAAAAAGCACCCCAGACCATTATGGCGCCCCTTCCACTGTGGTGCGTAAAAAACATCTCAGGTGGGATCTACTTGTCATGCCAGTAACGTTGGAAACCATCAGGACCATCAAGGTTACATTTTTTCTCATCAGAGAATAAAGCTTTCTTCCACCTTTGAATGTCCCATGTTTGGTGCTCTCTTGCAAAGTCCAAACGAGCAGTTCTGTGGCGTTCAAGGAGACGAGGTCTTTGAAGACGTTTTTTGTTTTTGAAGCCCTTCAGTCTCAGATGCCGTTTGATGGTTATGGGGCTGCAGTCAGCACCAGTAAGGGCCTTAATTTGGGTCGAAGATCGTCCAGTGTCTTGACGGACAGCCAATTGGATCCTCCGGCTCAGTGCTGATGAAATTTTTTTGGGTCTTCCACTTGACTTTTTTGTTCCATAACCCTCAGGATCATTTAAGAATTTAAGAAATTCCAAATGACTGTCTTACTGCGTCCCACCTTAGCAGCGATGGCGCGCTGTGAGAGACCCTGCTTAGGCTACTTTCACACTTGCGTTAGGAGCGGATCCGTCTGGTGTCTGCACAGACGGATCCGCTCCTATAATGCAAACGCTCAGAACGGATCCGTTTGCATAACCATGAAAAAAAAATATATATATATATATATTTTTTTTTTGTTCATGATAATGCAAACGGATCCGTTTTGACTTTACATTCAAAGTCAATGGGGAACGGATCCGTTTGAAAATTGAGCCATACTGTGTCATCTTCAAACGGATCCGTCCCCATTGACTTCCATTATAAGTCTGGACGGATCCGCTCGCCTCCGCACGGCCAGGCGGACACCCGAACGCTGCAAGCAGCGTTCAGGTGTCCGCTCACTGAGCGGAGCGGAGGCTGAACGCTGGCAGACTGATGCATTCTCAGCGGATCCGCGTCCACTCAGAATGCATTAGGGCTGGACGGCTGCGTTCGGGACCGCTCGTGAGCCCCTTCAAACGGAGCTCACGAGCGGACACCTGAACGCAGGTGTGAAAGTAGCCTTATGCAGTTCAACAACCCGACCATGTTCAAAAAGGGAGAGTTTTTTTGCCTTTGCCATCACAACGTGTGACCACCTGACAGAAAATGACAATGAATCCACATCTTTGCACAGATTTGGCCTTTTAAAGGCATGTGGTCCTAAACTTTTGATCAGCTGAAAAACAGCCTGTTTCAGTTTATTTGTTGTTTTCATTAAATTGAATGCTCAAAAAATGTTTAGTCTCACTCCCATTTCTTCTTGTTGCATGTTGAAGCTCTACTTGGAACCTTGTTAAGATCCAGCCATGCTAAATATGATTTTTTGCCATTTTTCAAGTGGTCTTAAACTGCCTCATGCACACGACCGTTGTTTTGGTCCGCATCCAAGCCACTTCACAGAAGTTCAGGTTTGGGTTCAAGGTTGTGTTGATTGTATTATTTCCCCTTATAACATGGTTATAAGGGAAAATAATAGCATTCTGAATACAGAATGCTAAGTAAAATAGGGCTGGAGGGGTTAAAAAATAAATAAATAAATTTAACTCACCTTAATCCACTTGTTCGCGCAGCCGGCATCTCTTCTGTCTTCATCTGTGAGGAATAGGACCTTTGATGACGTCACTGCGTTCATCACATGGTCCATCACATGATCCATCACCCATTCTATTTTGTGAAAAACACACAATATAGAGCATGCTGCGATTTTCATGCAACGCACAAGTGATGCGTGAAAATCACCGCTAATGTGAACAGCCCCATAGAAATGAATGGGTGCGGATTCAGTGGCGGTGCAATGCGTTCAACTCACGCATTGCACCCGCACGGAAAACTCGCCCGTGTGAAAGGGGCCTAAGGGTGAACCCCAATAGTAATAATAGGGTTCAGCTTAAAGGGGTTATTGGGCTACAGATATTGGTGACGGTACTTCAGGAGAGGTCATCAATATCCAATTGCTGAGGGTCCTACGTCCGGCACCTCGCCAATCAGCTGTTTCGGGCAGACGCGGCATTATAAACTACAAAGTACACTGTGTGGCTTCTGGTGGTGGCATACTGTAGAGAGCTGCACTACCCCAGCATGACCTTTACACTGTACACAGAGCTGTCTGCTTCAGCTCCATAAACTATAGCGTTTCCTGCGCCTCGGCTGCCTGAAATAGCTGACCGGTGAGGGTACCGGGCATAGGACCCTCATCAATCTGATATTGATGACCTCTCTTGAGGATAGGTTATTCATATATGTAGCCCAGCAACCCCTTTAAGCTTAAAGAGTCACTGGGTTTTGGTAAAACTTTTGATATGTCTTAAAAACATATCAAAAGTTTTGATCGGTGGGGGTCTTAGAGCTGAGACACCCACTGACCCTTAGAACGAAAAGAGAGAAGCGGTCACATATCACACACTCTCTTTCTCTCTTAAAGGATGGAATGGAGAAGGGGCCAAAGACTTCTATAGAGCTCTTCTCTCCCCTCATTCTAGAGATCAGTGGGGGTCTCAGTACTTGGACCCCCACCAATCAAAAGTTTTAAAAAAACTCAGTGACGCTTTAAACTCTAATCAGTGTTTGACAAAGAAAAAAAACTACGAATTCTGAACAGTTCCTTAGTTTTACAAAAAGGGGGAGATTTATCAAAACTGGTGTAAATAAAAACTGGCTTAGTTGCCCACAGCAAAACCGGATTCCAACTTTCATAAGGCCTCATGCACACGACCGTTGTGTGCATCCGTGGCCGTTGTGCCGTTTTCCGTTTTTTTTCGCGGACCCATTGACTTTCAATGGGTCCGTGGAAAAAACGGAAAATGCACCGTTTGGCAGCCGCATCCGTGAGCCGTGTTTCCTGGCCGTGAAAAAAATATGACCTGTCCTATTTTTTTCACGGCCAACGGTTCACGGACCCATTCAAGTCAATGGGTCCGTGAAAGAACACGGATGCACACAAGATTGGCATCCGTGTCCGTGATCCGTGGCCGTAGGTTAGTTTTTATACAGACGGATCCGAAGATCCGTCTGCATAAAAGCTTTTTCAAAGCTGAGTTTTCACTTCGTGGGGAGGGGGGGCCGATGGGGGGCGCACACTGTGCCACCAACTAATTATTACAATAGAGGGAGGGAGGGGGGGGGGGGCGCACACTGTGCCACCAACGAATTATTACAATAGAGGGAGGGGGGGGCGCACTGGCCACCAACGAATTATTACAATAGAGGGAGGGGGGGGGCCGCACTGGCCACCAATGATATTCAAACTGGGGAGGGGGGGGAGGGTCTGCCCCCTGCTGCCTGGCAGCCCTGATCTCTTACAGGGGGATATGATATTACAATTAACCCCTTCAGGTGCGGCACCTGAGGGGTTAATTGTGCTGATCACGGCCCCCTGTAAGAGATCGGATGCTGCTAGGCAGCAGGGGGCAGTCATGTACACAGTTTGTAGTATATTCTAACTAGAAGCGTCCCCATCACCATGGGAACGCCTCTGTGTTAGAATATACTGTCGGAAATGAGGTTTCACGATCTAACTCATATCCGACAGTATATTCTAACATAGAGGCGTTCCCATGGTGATGGGGACGCTTCAAGTTAAAATATACCATCGGATTGGAGAAAACTCCGATCTGATGGTATAAAAGGGACTCCAGACTTTACATTGAAAGTCAATGGGGACGGATCCGTTTGAAATGGCACCATATTGTGTCAACGTCAAACGGATCCGTCCCCATTGACTTGCATTGTAATTCAGGACGGATCCGTTTGGCTCCGCACGGCCAGGCGGACACCAAAACGACTTTTTTTTCATGTCCGTGGATCCTCCAAAAATCAAGGAAGACCCACGGACGAAAAAACGGTCACGGATCACGGGAAAACGGAACCCCGTTTTGCGGACCGCAAAAAAATACGGTCGTGTGCATGAGGCCTTAGGCTACATTCACACGTCAGTATTTTTCAATAATCCGATTTTCTGTCCGTTTTTTGCGGATCCGTTGTTCCTGAAAATGTTTCCGTATGTCATCCGTATGTCATCCGTTTTTTGCGGATCCGCAAAAAACGGAAACATGTATAAATTTCAATAAGCAAATAAAGTTGTTGGGATTTCTTGAAAAAAAAAAAAAAAAATTTAAATGTAATTTCCAGGAACGGATTCCGTATAAAACGGATGACATACGGAATGACATCCGTATGTCTTCCGTTTTTTGCGGATCCATTGACTTTGTATTGTACCAGGATCCGATTTTTCAGGAAAAGAATAGGACATGTTTTATATTTAAACGGACATGCGGAACGGAACAACGGAAACGGACAGCACACATTGTGCTGTCCGTTTTTTTCCAGGACCCATTGAAAATGAATGGGTCCAGATCTGGTCCAGATCTGTTCCAGAAAACGGAACAGATCAGGAAAGAAAAAACGGACGTGTGAATGGACCCTTAATCAGAGTTCCTTTGGAAAATGAAAGGTGCCATCTGACTAGTTGCGATGGGCAACTAAACCAGTTTTTCTTTGCACCAGCTTTGATAAATCTTCGCCAGTGGTCGTTTCTTACTTTGCCTAAGGCCTCATGCACACGACCGTTGTGTGCATCCGTGGCCGTTGTGCCGTTTTCAGTTTTTTTTCGCGGACCCATTGACTTTCAATGGGTCCGTGGAAAAAACGGAAAATGCACCGTTTGGCAGCCGCATCCGTGAGCCGTGTTTCCTGGCCGTGAAAAAAATATGACCTGTCCTATTTTTTTCACGGCCAACGGTTCACGGACCCATTCAAGTCAATGGGTCCGTGAAAGAACACGGATGCACACAAGATTGGCATCCGTGTCCGTGATCCGTGGCCGTAGGTTAGTTTTTATACAGACGGATCCGAAGATCCGTCTGCATAAAAGCTTTCTCAAAGCTGAGTTTTCACTTCGTGAAAACTCAGAACCGACAGTATATTCTAACACAGAAGCGTTCCCATGGTTATGGGAACGCTTCTAGTTAGAATACACTACAAACTGTGTACAAGACTGCCCCCTGCTGCCTGGCAGCATCCGATCTCTTACAGGGGGCCGTGATCAGCACAATTAACCCCTTCAGGTGCGGCACCTGAAGGGGTTAATTGTGCTGATCACGGCCCCCTGTAAGAGATCAGGGCTGCCAGGCAGCAGGGGGCAGACCCTCCCCCCCCTCCCCAGTTTGAATATCATTGGTGGCCAGTGCGGCCCCCCCCCCTCCCTCTATTGTAATAATTCGTTGGTGGCACAGTGTGCGCCCCCCCCTCCCTCCCTCCCTCTATTGTAATTATTCGTTGGTGGCACAGTGTGCGCCCCCCATCGGCCCCCCCTCCCTCTATAGCATTAACAACATTGGTGGCCAGTGTGCGGCCTCCCATCTCCCCCCCCCCCCATCATTGGTGGCAGCGGAGTTCCGATCGGAGTCCCAGTTTAATCGCTGGGGCTCCGATCGGTAACCATGGCAACCGGGACGCTACTACAGTCCTGGTTGCCATGGTTACTTAGCAATAGTACAATAGTAGAAGATTCATACTTACCTGCTGCTGGCTGCTGCTGCGATGTTCGTGTCCGGCCGGGAGCTCCACCTACTGGTAAGTGACAGCCTCAGGTCTGTGCGGCGCTTTGCTAAATGAACTGTCACTTACTAGTAGGAGGAGCTCCCGGCCGGACACGAACATCGCAGCTCCCAGGTAAGTATGAATCTTTTACTATTGTACTATTGCTAGTAACCCGCTGCCACCAATGATCGGGGGGGGGGGGGGGGGAGATGGGAGGCCGCACACTGGCCACCAATGTTGTTAATGCTATAGAGGGAGGGGGGGCGCACACTGTGCCACCAACGATTTATTACAATAGAGGGAGGAAGGGGGGGGGGCGCACACTGTGCCACCAACGAATTATTACAATAGAGGGAGGAAGGGGGGGGCACACTGTGCCACCAACGAATTATTACAATAGAGGGAGGAAGGGGGGGGGGCCGCACTGGCCACCAATGATATTCAAACTGGGGAGGGGGGGGGGGTCTGCCCCCTGCTGCCTGGCAGCCCTGATCTCTTACAGGGGGATATGATAGTACAATTAACCCCTTCAGGTGCGGCACCTGAGGGGTTAATTGTGCTGATCACGGCCCCCTGTAAGAGATCGGATGCTGCTAGGCAGCAGGGGGCAGTCATGTACACAGTTTGTAGTATATTCTAAGTAGAAGCGTCCCCATCACCATGGGAACGCCTCTGTGTTAGAATATACTGTCGGAAATGAGGTTTCACGATCTAACTCATATCCGACAGTATATTCTAACATAGAGGCGTTCCCATGGTGATGGGGACGCTTCAAGTTAAAATATACCATCGGATTGGAGAAAACTCCGATCTGATGGTATAAAAGGGACTCCAGACTTTACGTTGAAAGTCAATGGGGACGGATCCGTTTGAAATGGCACCATATTGTGTCAACGTCAAACGGATCCGTCCCCATTGACTTGCATTGTAATTCAGGACGGATCCGTTTGGCTCCGCACGGCCAGGCGGACACCAAAACGACTTTTTTTTCATGTCCGTGGATCCTCCAAAAATCAAGGAAGACCCACGGACGAAAAAACGGTCACGGATCACGGGAAAACGGAACCCCGTTTTGCGGACCGCAAAAAAATACAGTCGTGTGCATGAGGCCTAAAACAAACTTGGTAATTTACAGAATACCTAAGAAATGTGTGGGTTTACTTTATATGTGCAAGTATATTGTTACTATATATCTTATATAGTTTTTTTTTTTTTATACATAGAATTGAGTTGGGTGGGAAACAACTATAAAATCTTATGGGGAATCTAGTATTAATCCTCTCTCAGACAAGGTTAGGGACATGTGCTAGAATATACGGTAAGTTTTCTGAGTTATAGCACATAATAGAGAATCTTTCCACATGGAATTATTTTTACTGATCTCTAAGAAAAATACTTAGATGAAGGAAAATACGAATAGACCCTGAAAAGGAAAAAAAAAATAAAAAAATAGAGAGAAGTGGGAAAGAAAGAGAAAAGCAGCAGGCTGATTATGAGGTGTCAAAACTGCCAGGAGCAAGGAGGTGATAGCAATCAGGGGTGAGAAGAGTGCGGCATCCGTACGGGGCAGCTAATTATCCGTCTCATTTGAGGAGCAGCGTCTGAGGCGGCAGCGTCCTCTGGCTGAGCTGTGACAGATTGTAGCACCGAGAGGTAGCTACGTGTAGTGCACTGAGCTGCATGCTAATAAGACTGTGCACTGCCCCATTCACTTGCCCAGCGACTGGTGCAGCCCAGATTCTGGGGGCCAGATCAAATCAGTCTGTGATACAATGTGTCCCAATCATCATATCATACAGGTGAAACTCGAAAAATTTGAATATCGTGCAAAGTTCATTTATTTCAGTAATGCAACTTAAAAGGTGAAACTAATATATGAGATAGACTCATTACAGGCAAAGTGAGGTATGTCAAGTCTTTATTTGCTATAATTTAGATGATTATGGCTTACAGCTTATGAAACCCCAAAGTCTCAATTTTGAGGTCCCCTTTGCTCAGGGAATATGGATTAATTAGCTGACTAGAGTGTGACACTTTGAGCCTAGAATATTGAACCTTTTCACAAAATTCAAATTTTAAGCTGCATTAATGCAATTCTTTTTAATTAGCATTACTGGAATAAATGGACTTTTGCACGATATTCGAATTTTTCGAGTTTCCCCTGTAGATTGTATGCTCTTGCGAGCAGGACAGTCATTCCTCTTGTTCTAACTGTTGCTGTGTAATGTGTGATTTTGTTTAAACCCTCTAAAATGTAAAGCGCTGCAAAATAGGTTGGCACCATATAAATAAAGATTATTAGTATTATTATTCTGCCCCGGTAGCATACCTTCTAGATTGTCAGCTCTGTGGAGTAGACGTAGGCCTCCTTCACACTTCTGGCTTTCCTATCTTTTTTTAATACTTTTTTTCTTTATTTGCAAAATTAACAGATCCTGTTCATTTACATGGGATTTTACCCCATCAGTTTGCACCCATTCTGTCCAACTATTTTTTGGAATATATCATTTGATTTGCCATGGAACAAACAATTGATGCAAAGCGAATTATTCTGCATGTTTGTTGAATGCACACAATATGTAAAATCTAAACTATACTGCAATGCACATTCGCTCTCAAATTCAGATATTATACATGCAGTATTACGCTCTTCATGATATTTAACATATGCATAGTGCCATCAATCCCAGCATCTGACAGCTTCCAGATGTTTCCTATTAATACACAGTTTTCAAATTATTAGTAAGGCTACATGCACACGACCGTATGTGTTCTGCGGTCCGCAAATTGCAGATCCACAAAAAAAAAACGGATGACATCCGTTTTTTTTTTTGTGGATCAATTGTAACAATGCCTAAAACGGACAAGAATAGGACATGTTCTATATATTTTGCGCAGCTATGGAACGGACATACGGATGCGGACAACACGTGGTGTGTTGTCCGCATTTTTGCGGACCCACTGAAATGAATGGGTCCGCATCCTATTCGCAAGAAAAAAACGGAACGGACACGGAAACAAACAACGTTCGTGTGCATGTAGCCTAATGCAGTTGTTTAAGCCTTTCAGCCCCGTAGGTTGGTTTTTTTTTGCGTTTTCATTTTGCGCTCCCTGCCTTCCCAGAGCCATAACTTTTTTATTTCTCTGTTCACATAGCCATATGAGGGCTTGTTTTTTGGCGAACAAGTTGTACTTTCCAACGGCACCATTTAATATTGCATATGATGTAGTGGGAAGCGGGAAAAAAATTCCAAATGGGGTGAAATTGCAAAAAAATAAGCAATTCCACCACAGTTTTGCGGGTTTTTTATTTTTTGCTGGGCGATCTGAACTTTTCATCGATATCATTATGGGGTGTGTATGACTTTTTGATCACTTTTTATAAAAAAAAAATTCAGAAAATGAAGCAACCAAAAACGGCGAATCAGCCATTTGGATGCTTTTTTCCGTTTTGCTGTTTGCCATGTGGAGAATATATTTTTATACTATGGGCGTTTTCACACATCTCAACTCCCATGATTTTAGTTCTTTTATTTTTATTTTGGGAAAAGGGGGGTGAACAGAATTTTTGTATTTTTTTTATTTATTTATGTTTTACTTTTTTTTTTCACTTTTTTATAGTTCCCATAGGGAACTATAACATGCAATCATCTGATTGCTATTATCATAGACTCCAATGCACTTGCATTGGAATCTATGATGATTTTACAGCTTTCCTATGGAGCCCTATTACAAGCAAGGGCTCCATAGGAAATACTATGCAGCAGCCTCCTGTCATTCACAAAGATAGGGGCTGCTGCACACACGCTCCGGCTCCTCCGATTGCTCCTCCGATTGCCACACAGCGCTCTCAGGATTGACCACGGCATCTAAGGGGTTAAATGTCCGCGATTGGCATTACTGCAGGTGTCTGCTATAAGAAGCAGGCGGCCACCCGCAGCTATGGCGCCCGCAGCACTCAGGAGCGGGCACCATCTTTAAACACCCGCCCGATGACGCACACTACCAAAAGTATGGGTACCGGCTGTGAGAATGCCGCATTTACTAAATAGAACTGCCTATTCCTTTCTGCAAAACGGACAAGAATAGGACATTCTATAATTTGCGGAATGGCCACACAAATACAGACAGCACACAGATGACATGGCATTAAAATGAATGGATCTGCGTGCGATCCGGAAAGAATGCGTATCAGACACAGACCCAAAATACGGTTGCATGCATGAGGCCTAAGACTGATGTATCCAGAGTAGATAGTTAGAGGGATTTATACCACATTTATCAAAAGGCACATATCTCACCTGAATTTAGTGCATTTGTAACTAAAAATCAGAAAATTAAATGTATGCCTGGTATACATAATCAATATCACATCGGTGGGAGGATAACTTACTTCGCCTCGTCGGAGGCCATATATTTTAATGCTGTATGGAGACGGATCTCTGTACAGCATTAAACCAAAGTTTTGAGCAAAGTAACTTCAGATCTAAGATCCGAAGCTCGCTCTGCTCATCCCGAATAGGGGATAACTATTAGATCAGTGGGGGTCCTACCGCTGGGACCCGTACCGATCAAAAAAGGGGAACCCCATACACCTCAGAGCCCTCTGAAATAAAGAGAGTGGGAGGTGATGTATGTGCAGTGCTGCTGGGTTCATCTCTATGGGAGTTCCAGTGGCAGCTAAGTACAGCACTTGACCATTTCTGGAACTCTCACAGAGATGAGTGGAGCGCCAGTTCACATGCATGATATGCCGTTCTATTCGTTTTTTTTTTTGGGGGGGGGGGGGTTCCAAGGAGTAAGAGATCTCTGTTCTTGTGGGAGTCCGATGAGAAGGAACCCCATTGATGTAATCCTCATCTTACCAATCCCCCTGCTTCTGCATTAATGCTTCCCAGTTTTCCACTGCTCTCTATACACTGCGACGTACAGTCCACTGCCACTTTATGGAGCCCGAAAAATGGTCATTGGCTTCATAAGAGGTCTCTGCCTCATACTGAGTCTGGACAAGGACACGGGGTAGGTGGAGAAGGCTCTCATCTATGGCCCCGTGACTCCAGCTAGGGGTTGGGTGGTGTTTTTTTTTTAGAAAATGATAATAGGAATAGTCCAATGAATACATTTAGCAGCCAAGAGGGAGGGCATATATAGGTAATGACAATAGGCATGGATTTCTTATCCTCATTCAAAATATTCAGGGCGTTCATGCTGCATGCTTCCATATTCCAAGGAGTCAGACAACATTTCTATAGACTTTGCCCAAGTCATGACCAATAACAGCCAACTTGCCGCCATCGCATGCCATTAGAGGATCACTCTCTAAGCGTATTACTCATACAAACCGTGCTATACCAACTATAAATAATAGTTCAATTAGAGTACCTCAATAAATAATACTGCCAACAATGTTTCCCTTCAAACAGCCAAAAATGTAATGATATAATTCTTGTTGCCTGCAGCATCGCAAGGAAAAGCTTCATACGTAATGTACATACTTATACCACTCCTAGTTGGATCCCTTTAAAGATATATACAGCCATCCCCCCGGAGGTCCTGCAGGAGACTTGTCTGCTCTGCCAGGAGTGATGGAAATCTATATTTTTGAACAATCCAGAAGAGTAGGTAGATATGGTCACTGGTTCGATCATTATATTTTGCCAAAAGCACCGTGCCACTTCATTCCTTCTTACCAACATGGTAGTTGGTAAATTCGGCCAAGAAAGCCCTCCCCAGGAAAACCTTCAAACCCACCCAGGACCACTCACTTTGCCCAAATTTTCCATTACTGTCTCTGAAAATTTGGGACAGTCCCTACGAATTCGGGACTGTTGGCAACTATGCTTTATCTCCTTTCAGACATGACCTGCTTTAGTCCATGGCTGATCATGGCGAGCCAACAGGTCAACTGCATTGACAGTCACACAGATTAGACAGTGATTGCATATCCTAGGATCATCTATACTAAGAAAATCCCATGAAGTCTATGAAAATAGTTATCAACAGAAAGTTTTGTTTTAGTTTTTTTAAAGGGTCATATGGAGCAATCATTGTGCAGTCTGTTGTCAAGGAAACAGTTTTGCTCTTGCTACACTGTGTCTAACTACATCATGTACTGTAACAACCCCACTTCACGCATTCTCATACTGTGAATGGGGGCTGATGGGTGGATTGCTTTATTACATTCTGCTGACTTTCTACCATATACATCCTTATCTTTCATATTTTACTGTATCTCCGTGTATAGGATTATATATAGGCTCTCCTGCTCCAATCCCAATAATGGATGAACATTATATGATGATAATCACAACACCAGTTGCATATTCAGAAAGACTGGGTTACAACCATTATGGCAAAAAGAGAGAGAGAGAGCGGTGAGAATGGAATAAGGTTCCTCTATATAAAACTTCAGATTTATATCTCATTTGGAGCAGATTCGATGAAGAGCCGAGTCACATCCTCTATGGCAGGGGTTCTCCAGCTGTTGTAAAACTACAACTCCCACCATGCCCTGCTGCAGGCTGATAGCTGTAGACTGTCTGGGAATGCTGGGAGTTGTAGTTTTGCAACAGCTGGAGGGCCGCAGGTTGAGCATGCCTGCTCTATGGGAACCATAATGACTGTCTTTAGCAGTTGTCACCTAAATCCAGAACTCAGAAAATGAATAAGTATTAAAATATTTTGTTCATTATTTTATTTTTATTTTTCATTTTAGAAATGATCTTTATTAGGCTACTTTCACACTTGCGTTCGGAGCGGATCCGTCTGGTATCTGCACAGACGGATCCGCTCCTATAATGCAAACGATGGGATCCGTTCAGAACGGATCCGTCTGCATTATATTTCAGAAAAAATTCGAAGTCTGAAAGTTAGTCCAGACTTTGCATTGAAAGTCAATGGGGGACGGATCCGTTTGAAATTGCACCATATTGTGTCAACTTCAAACGGCTCCGTCCCCATTGGCTTACATTGTAAGTCTGGACGAATCCGTTTGGCTCCGCACGGCCAGGCAGACACCTGAACGCTGCAAGCTGCGTTCGGGTGTCCGCCTGCTGAGCGGAACGGAGGCCAAACGGTGCCAGACTGAGGCATTCTGAGCGGATCCGCATCCACTCAGAATGCATTGGGGCCGTACGGATCCGTTCGGGGCCGCTTGTGAGAGCCTTCAAACGGAACTCACAAGCGGAACCCCGAACGCAAGTGTGAAAGTAGCCTTAAAAGGCTTCTTTTTTTTTTACAGTATTTTTGTTGAAATTAAAATGGACATAAGACCTGTGACTGCCCATAGTGCAAAATATCTGCTCATACACTAGGCTTTACATACTTGAGCAGAGTCAATGAGATATGGACTGTGCAGCCATCTGGTCAAGTGACAAGATATGGTCAATGTGACACCAGAAAGAAACGACGTCCCGGAAGCTGTATCATGTGCTAATGGACATAAGTTTTAAAGAGTTGTTTTTCTCTTAAGCGCTTGCCTACCGCCTCATGACTTTATACGGCGGTAAGCTGTTATCTGTCACCCAATGTATAAAAGCGTCAGGTTACATCTCAATCTGTCGGCAGCCCGTGCCACCGCAGATCGCCGTCACCACGCTGCGGTCACAGGGAGATGTGCTGTGGTCAGCGGGACCAGTCAGCCAGTAATAGACGCTTGTAGCTCTCTGCTGCAAGCCTCTATTACATTGTAAAATCTATAAGCCGACAGGGAGCAATTTTTGTTGTGTAAGAGGGCCACCTGCTGGCTATAAAATGAACTGTCAGCCTGCAGGGTGGGAATTAACCTCTTCCTGCCTTGACTGTGGCATGAAGGGGTTAATTCACTCAAATAAAAAGTAAAAAAAATAATAAACTTTTCTTTTTTTTTTTTAACAGCCCAAGTATCTAAAGAATTGACTGCCTTAGAAAATCTCTAATTGTAATTAAATAGAGGGGTTCATTTTTCAAAACCTTCAACTATTAGCCAGAACAGAGAGTGGCTACAAAGAGCATCTCTCACTCTGGAGGACTCATTACATGGAACGCCTATTGATTTAGATGGGTAACTTGTAATACTTCACTTCCCCCTCTGGGGGTGCTGTAGGGATATGTAACACTTGCTGCTAGATTGCTCTACAGATCATCACTGGAGGTCTCAAAATCAGATTACTGTTTTGTGATCCTTGTAACAAAAAGGGATTATATCCCAGGACGGTTGATTCATTGAGCAAGGAGGGGCCTGGATGCCTTTCTTGAATGTTATAATATCACAAGTTCTAAGTCTTCCATGCAGGGACTTATTCAGATTGCAGGGTTTGGAGTCCTGCAGTATGCAGTAAATGGCATCTTCCTCATACGAGTTTTTGCCTTCCTCTGGATCAGCACAGTAGGATTATAGGACTAGACGGACCTGTGTTTTTTTCGACCTTATGGTCTAAGTAACTATGTAGCAAAGTTGTTTACCAATCTTCCATCCTCAGTCTATACGTATAAATCTCCTTAAAGCAACAAACATTAAAGTTCCCACAATGTTAAATAGTTCTATTATAAAGTAATACCAATTAAAAGTCTTATTTGTTTCATGTAGAATAAAAACACCATTAAAGAAAAAAAAACTTCCCTATTCTGTAAGTGAACATGAGAAAAATACGATGATTTTGGTAATTAAAACAGTAGGTGTGATTTTCCGACAGCCCTTGCAAGCTTGGTTACGTGGATGAACACGATGAAGGAGATTCCTGTGAGGATTCTGATGTCTAAAGTGCCCTATTGTAATAAGCCATCTGTTATCATTACGGCTTGTCAAAGCACATAACTGTTAGGAGGGAAACTATCCACATTGTATAATGGATCGCACAATAAACGCATCATATGGCCAGGCCTAAAGGATAACCAAGTATGTGGGTGTTCTGAGTGCACATACAACAACAGTAATAATAATGTGCCGATATATACGGCACAGCTTCTGCTCACCGTACAAGAAACAAAGCGGAATAAAAGGAACTTAATATGGGGGCTTTTCTCAATGTTTGCAGCCAAGTTGTTTTTTTACTGTCTTTTACAGGGTATATAATAAAAGTGTTATTTTTTAGTGTTTTGTACCATGCCCTGAGCTCCACTGACTTGTGCATACATTAGGAGAGATTTGGCAGGCGGTGGGGGGTGATTTTTTAAGTCAGTTTTGCTTAAAGGGGTATTCTCATCTCAGACACTGCCGGCATATCGCTAGGCTATGCCATCAATGTGAGATAGGCGCGGGTCTCACCTCTAGGACACCCACAAGTGTACCTACCCTTCGTTCGCCGCAATGGGAGTTCCAAAAAGTGCCGGCTTGGCTGTTTCCAGCAGTCCCATATCAGTGAATGGAAAGGTGGCCATGCGCTCTCCATTTACCGCTATGGGACCTTGGAAAACAGGCGAGTGCATCCACTCGGCTATTTTCGGGACTACTGTAGTGATGGATAGAGAACTGAGCATGTGCTTCTGTCTCGGTGAGCAGGACAAAGAAATTAGACAAAGAGCAAACAGCAGGTGGCGCTATACAGATAGATTTAATTGAATAACTCAGTAGCTATAATACATTTTAAATTACATGCAATTACAAAGCTATTCAGATCCAGCTGCTTGTCCGGTAGTCCCGGATTTTAAAAATATCCTAACACACCTATAACTAGGACCGCTGAGGTCAGTAATTGGCTGTAGCAGTCACGTGGATGTACAGCACGTGGATGTGGGGTGGAAACTTTTTGGTCCGGGAGTCTTAAAGGAGAAAATATTTTAATATTTCTTCATTAAATTGGATTCTACTTCACATTGAATCAATTCTATTATTAAACTTTTACTTAAGGACATCTGTCAGCAGATTTATACCTGTGACACCGGCTGACCTGTTACATGTGCACTTGGCAGCTGAAGGCATCCGCGCTTGTCCCATGTTCATACGTGCTGAGAAAAACAAAATTTTCATATATGCAAATGAGCCTCTAGGAGCAACGGGGGCCTCACCATTACACCTAGAGGCTCCACTTTCTCTGCACTTTGGTGGACGGGGCCAGGTGTGATGATATTGTCACTGCCTGGTCCTGTCAATCAATGTGGAGAGGGCTCGGCAGGTGCAGAGAGAGCTGAGCCTCTAGGTGTAATGACAACGCCCCCGTTGCTCTTAGAGGCTCATTTGCATATATTAAAACATAATATTTCTCAGTAATGCGGACACATGAACATGGGACCAACACAGATGTCTTCAGCTGCCAAGTGCACATGGAACAGGTCAGCCGGTGTTATCCTTGCATTTCCTAAATACAAGTGCCTATACCAACATACTGTGGTCCCTATGACAGTTCCATACAAAAGGTAAGCTAATATTACTTTTCCTGGTGGCCACAAGCCTTAGGTTTCTGGCTATTTGTAGAAACCCAGTGGTGGTCTCACTGTTTGCTCACCCCTAGGGTTGGCCCTGACAGAGGTGCTTTACAAAAAACTTGTATTGTGTATGTAAGGGGCGATAGAGAACTGCGTGCACGGTGAAGGGATGAGAACTGGCGCATCTTCATTTTATGTCCCTATTTTAATATTGTTTGCAGGAAAATAAATAGAATCCCTGTGACATGCATCCAGAGCTCTGGCGGAGATCTTTCAATCTAGTTCACATCATCACACTTTATTACTTTAAGCCTATTGCCTTTACATTTGTGCGCACTATGAGATTGCCACAGTTTTCCCTGAATGTGATTTGCCTTTGTTGCTGCTAGAATTAACTGATAAATCCGTCCTATTTCCTTTCATTTCCAGATTATTATATTTTTTTCCTATTCCCCTCTTTGAAAGGCTCAGGTGCTAACAAGTGTGAGCAAGTGTACAGAGGCATGTGGTCACGATGATCATAACTGTCACAAATGAGAGACATTATACAGAATGGTATTACGCAGCTGACATATTGTATCATCGCTTGGCATTTCTGCCATAGAGAAAAAGTCCAACCAACTTGTGTCTCCGACACATAGTAACAGATGGGCATAAGTCTAGGTAGCCAAGAGACCATGTATGCGTTAGTTTGGTTGCTGGGGGCTGAATTCACAGCTTGCTTCATAAAAATGGCTGTCTGTCCTGACAGTATACATGTTTATAATTAAGGCTATGTGCCATCTTAAAAATCTCACTAATAAACATTGTGAGATTGTAATGTGCGTTTTATGAGCAACAACAAAGAAATATTGATTGCTCTTTTTAAAATTAGTTTCATAAAAAAATAAAAAATAAATTATATAAAAATCGCGTGGAATAGAAAAACAGATGTTGTATTGTAATCTAATAATTTGTCCTAATTACAAATGCAGAGTAAATACCAACCTCCTATTATGTACAATTTGTAACAATCAGGGTCATAATTAGGGATGAGTGAATCGACTTTGGATGAAACATCCGAAGTCGATTTGCATAAAACTTCGTTCTAATACTGTACGGAGCAGGAGCTCGGTACAGTATTAGAATGTATTGGCTCAGATGAGCCGCAGTTATCGCAATAACTTCCTAAATTAATTTGTACTGCAAAAAAAAACATTTCCCAAACTCGGGTTCGGTTCCATGGTACCAAGCAATAACTTCGGCTCATCGGAGCCAATACATTCTAATACTGTACTGAGCTCCTGCTCCGTACAGTATTAGAACAAAGCTTTATGCAAATCGACTTTGCATGTTTCATCCGAAGTCGATTCGCTCATCCCTAGTCATAATATGCAAAGTTCAATGTACTTATCTGAGAATAGATAGGGCTGAGTTCACATTACTGTTGTTCTTCACACTGTTTTGACATATACAGGAACGGACTGAAAACTTAAAGGGAACCTGTCATCAACTTTACGCTGACCTCACTGGGGGCAGCATAAAATAGTGACAGAAATGCTGATGTCAGCGGTGTGTCACTTATGAGCTAAAAGTAAGTGGTTGCTGAGAACCAGCATCATAATCATTGCAGCCCAGGCCTGGAAAAGAGTCAAATCTACCTGAGAAGAGTCCTGGTTATTGATAATCTCCTGCTCTCTCACCCATCTGCTGATGATTGGCAGTTCTCTCCTAGAGAGAAAGGGAGAAAACTAGGTAGAAGCCTGTCAATCATCAGCAGGTGGGCAGGAGAGCAGGAGTTCATGAATAACCATGACTCTTCTCAGGTGACCAGGACTCTTTTCCAGGCCCAGTCTGCAATGATTGTGATGTTGGTTCTTGGCAACTGCTTAATTTTAACTTATAAATGATAGACCGCTGAAATTAACTCGCCTGTCTCTACTTTATTCTGCCGTCAGTATGGGCAGCATAAAGGTGATGACAGGTTCCCTTTAACCACCTCAGCCCCCAGTGCTTAAACACCCTGAAAGACCAGGCCACTTTTTACACTTCTGACCTACACTACTTTCACCGTTTATTGCTCGGTCATGCAACTTACCACCCAAATGAATTTTACCTCCTTTTCTTCTCACTAATAGAGCTTTCATTTGGTGGTATTTCATTGCTGCTGACATTTTTACTTTTTTTGTTATTAATCGAAATTTAACGATTTTTTTGCAAAAAAATGACATTTTTCACTTTCAGTTGTAAAATTTTGCAAAAAAAACGACATCCATATAGAAATTTTGCTCTAAATTTATAGTTCTACATGTCTTTGATAAAAAAAAAATGTTTGGGTAGAAAAAAAATGGTTTGGGTAAAAGTTATAGCGTTTACAAACTATGGTACAAAAATGTGAATTTCCGCTTTTTGAAGCAGCTCTGACTTTCTGAGCACCTGTCATGTTTCCTGAGGTTCTACAATGGCCAGACAGTACAAACACCCCACAAATGACCCCATTTCGGAAAGTACACACCCTAAGGTATTCGCTGATGGGCATAGTGAGTTCATAGAACTTTTTATTTTTTGTCACAAGTTAGCGGAAAATGATGATTTTTTTTTTTTTTTTTTTTTTCTTACAAAGTCTCATATTCCACTAACTTGTGACAAAAAATAAAAAATTCTAGGAACTCGCCATGCCCCTCACGGAATACCTTTGGGTCTCTTCTTTCCAAAATGGGGTCACTTGTGGGGTAGTTATACTGCCCTGGCATTCTAGGGGCCCAAATGTGTGGTAAGGAGTTTGAAATCAAATTCTGAAAAAAATGACCTGTCAAATCCGAAAGGTGCTCTTTGGAATATGGGCCCCTTTGCCCACCTAGGCTGCAAAAAAGTGTCACACATCTGGTATCTCCGTACTCAGGAGAAGGTGGGGAATGTGTTTTGGGGTGTCATTTTACATATACCCTTGCTGGGTGAGAGAAATATCTTGGCAAAAGACAACTTTTCCCATTTTTTTATACAAAGTTGGCATTTGACCAAGATATTTATCTCACCCAGCATGGGTATATAAAAAATGACACCCCAAAACACATTCCCCACCTTCTCCTGAGTACGGAGATACCAGATGTGTGACACTTTTTTGCAGCCTAGGTGGGCAAAGGGGCCCATATTCCAAAGAGCACCTTTCGGATTTGACAGGTCATTTTTTTCAGAATTTGATTTCAAACTCCTTACCACACATTTGGGCCCCTAGAATGCCAGGGCAGTATAACTACCCCACAAGTGACCCCATTTTGGAAAGAAGAGACCCAAAGGTATTCCGTGAGGGGCATGGCGAGTTCCTAGAATTTTTTATTTTTTGTCACAAGTTAGTGGAAAATGATGATTTTTTTTTTTTTTTTTTTTTTCATACAAAGTCTCATATTCCACTAACTTGTGACAAAAAATAAAAACTTCCATGAACTCACTATGCCCATCAGCGAATACCTTGGGGTCTCTTCTTTCCAAAATGGGGTCACTTGTGGGGTAGTTATACTGCCCTGGCATTCTAGGGGCCCAAATGTGTGGTAAGGAGTTTGAAATCAAATTCTGTAAAAAATGACGAGTGAAATCCGAAAGGTGCTCTTTGGAATGTGGGCCCCTTTGCCCACCTAGGCTGCAAAAAAGTGTCACACATCTGGTATCCCCGTACTCAGGAGAAGTTGAGGAATGTGTTTTGGGGTGTCTTTTTACATATACCCATGCTGGGTGAGATAAATATCTTGGTCAAATGCCAACTTTGTATAAAAAAATGGGAAAAGTTGTCTTTTGCCAAGATATTTCTCTCACCCAGCATGGGTATATGTAAAATGACACCCCAAAACACATTCCCCAACTTCTCCCGATTACGGAGATACCAGATGTGTGACACTTTTTTGCAGCCTAGGTGGGCAAAGGGGCCCATATTCCAAAGAGCACCTTTCGGATTTCACTCGTCATTTTTTACAGAATTTGATTTCAAACTCCTTACCACACATTTGGGCCCCTAGAATGCCAGGGCAGTATAACTACCCCACAAGTGACCCCATTTTGGAAAGAAGAGACCCCAAGGTATTCGCTGATGGGCATAGTGAGTTCATGAAAATTTTTATTTTTTGTCACAAGTTAGTGGAATATGAGACTTTGTATGAAAAAAAAAAAAAAAAAAAAAATCATCATTTTCCACTAACTTGTGACAAAAAATAAAAAATTCTAGGAACTTGCCATGCCCCTCACGGAATACCTTGGGGTGTCTTCTTTCCAAAATGGGGTCACTTGTGGGGTAGTTATACTGCCCTGGCATTTTCCAGGGGCCCTAATGTGTGGTAAGTAGGTAAATGACCTGTGAAATCCTAAAGGTACTCTTTGGAATATGGGCCCCTTTGCCCACCTAGGCTGCAAAAAAGTGTCACACATCTGGTATCCCCGTACTCAGGAGAAGTTGAGGAATGTGTTTTGGGGTGTCTTTTTACATATACCCATGCTGGGTGAGATAAATATCTTGGTCAAATGCCAACTTTGTATAAAAAAATGGGAAAAGTTGTCTTTTGCCAAGATATTTCTCTCACCCAGCATGGGTATATGTAAAATGACACCCCAAAACACATTCCCCAACTTCTCCCGATTACGGAGATACCAGATGTGTGACACTTTTTTGCAGCCTAGGTGGGCAAAGGGGCCCATATTCCAAAGAGCACCTTTCGGATTTCACTCGTCATTTTTTACAGAATTTGATTTCAAACTCCTTACCACACATTTGGGCCCCTAGAATGCCAGGGCAGTATAACTACCCCACAAGTGACCCCATTTTGGAAAGAAGAGACCCCAAGGTATTCGCTGATGGGCATAGTGAGTTCATGAAAATTTTTATTTTTTGTCACAAGTTAGTGGAATATGAGACTTTGTATGAAAAAAAAAAAAAAAAAAAAATCATCATTTTCCACTAACTTGTGACAAAAAATAAAAAATTCTAGGAACTTGCCATGCCCCTCACGGAATACCTTGGGGTGTCTTCTTTCCAAAATGGGGTCACTTGTGGGGTAGTTATACTGCCCTGGCATTTTCCAGGGGCCCTAATGTGTGGTAAGTAGGTAAATGACCTGTGAAATCCTAAAGGTACTCTTTGGAATATGGGCCCCTTTGCCCACCTAGGCTGCAAAAAAGTGTCACACATGTGGTATCGCCGTACTCAGGAGAAGGTGGGGAATGTGTTTTGGGGTGTCATTTTACATATACCCTTGCTGGGTGAGAGAAATATCTTGGCAAAAGACAACTTTTCCCATTTTTTTATACAAAGTTGGCATTTGACCAAGATATTTCTCTCACCCAGCATGGGTATATGTAAAATGACACCCCAAAACACATTCCCCACCTTCTCCTGAGTACGGCGATACCAGATGTGTGACACTTTTTTGCAGCCTAGATGCGCAAAGGTGCCCAAATTCCTTTTAGGAGGGCATTTTTAGACATTTGGATACCAGACTTCTTCTCACGCTTTGGGGCCCCTAGAATGCCAGGGCAGTATAAATACCCCACATGTGACCCCATTTTGGAAAGAAGACACCCCAAGGTATTCAATGAGGGGCATGGCGAGTTCATAGAAATTTTTTTTTTTTGGCACAAGTTAGCGGAAATTGATATTTTTAATTTTTTTCTCACAAAGTCTCCCGTTCCGCTAACTTGGGACAAAAATTTCAATCTTTCATGGACTCAATATGCCCCTCACGGAATACCTGGGGGTGTCTTCTTTCCGAAATGGGGTCACATGTGGGGTATTTATACTGCCCTGGCATTCTAGGGGCCCTAAAGCGTGAGAAGAAGTCTGGAATATAAATGTCTAAAAAATTTTACGCATTTGGTTTCCGTGAGGGGTATGGTGAGTTCATGTGAGATTTTATTTTTTGACACAAGTTAGTGGAATATGAGACTTTGTAAGAAAAAAATAAAAAAATTCCGCTAACTTGGGCCAAAAAAATGTCTGAATGGAGCCTTACAGAGGGGTGATCAATGACAGGGGGGGTGATCAATGACAGGGGTGTGATCAATGACAGGGGTGTGATCAATGACAGGGGTGTGATCAATGACAGGGGTGTGATCAATGACAGGGGGGTGATCAGGGAGTCTATATGGGGTGATAACCACAGTCATTGATCACGCCCGTGTAAGGCTTCATTCAGACGTCCGTATGCGTTTTGCGGATCCGATCCATCTATCAGTGGATCCGTAAAAATCATGCGGACGTCTGAATGGAGCTTTACAGGGGGGTAATCAATGACAGGGGGGTAATCAATGACAGGGGGGTGATCAGGGAGTCTACATGCGGTGATCACCACAGTCATTGATCATGCCCCTGTAAGGCTTCATTCAGACGTCCGTATGCGTTTTGCGGATCCGATCCATCTATCAGTGCATCCGTAAAAATCATGCGGACATCTGAATGGAGCTTTACAGGGGGGTAATCAATGACAGGGGGGTAATCAATGACAGGGGGGTGATCAGGGAGTCTATATGGGTTGATCACCACAGTCATTGATCACACCCCTGTAAGGCTTCATTCAGACGTCCGGATGCGTTTTGCGGATCCGATCCATCTATCAGTGCATCCGTAAAAATCATGCGGACATCTGAATGGAGCTTTACAGGGGGGTGATCAGGGAGTCTATATGGGGTGATCACCACAGTCATTGATCATGCCCCTGTAAGGCTTCATTCAGACGTCCGGATGCGTTTTGCGGATCGGATCCATCTATCAGTGCATCCGTACAAATCATGCGGACATCTGAATGGAGCTTTACAGGGGGGTAATCAATGACAGGGGGGTAATCAATGACAGGGGGGTGATCAGGGAGTCTATATGGGTTGATCACCACAGTCATTGATCACGCCCCTGTAAGGCTTCATTCAGACGTCCGGATGCGTTTTGCGGATCCGATCCATCTATCAGTGCATCTGTAAAAATCATGCGGACATCTGAATGGAGCTTTACAGGGGGGTGATCAGGGAGTCTATATGGGGTGATCACCACAGTCATTGATCATGCCCCTGTAAGGCTTCATTCAGACGTCCGGATGCGTTTTGCGGATCGGATCCATCTATCAGTGCATCCGTACAAATCATGCGGACATCTGAATGGAGCTTTACAGGGGGGTGATCAGGGAGTCTATATGGGGTGATCACCACAGTCATTGATCATGCCCCTGTAAGGCTTCATTCAGACGTCCCGGATGCGTTTTGCGGATCGGATCCATCTATCAGTGCATCCGTAAAAATCATGCGGACATCTGAATGGAGCTTTACAGGGGGGTGATCAGGGAGTCTATATGGGGTGATCACCACAGTCATTGATCATGCCCCTGTAAGGCTTCATTCAGACGTCCGGATGCGTTTTGCGGATCCGATCCATCTATCAGTGGATCCGTAAAAATCATGCGGACGTCTGAATGGAGCTTTACAGGGGGGTAATCAATGACAGGGGGGTAATCAATGACAGGGGGGTGATCAGGGAGTCTATATGGGGTGATAACCACAGTCATTGATCATGCCCCTGTAAGGCTTCATTCAGACGTCCGTATGCGTTTTGCGGATCCGATCCATCTATCAGTGGATCCGTAAAAATCATGCGGACATCTGAATGGAGCTTTACAGGGGGGTGATCAATGACAGGGGGGTAATCAATGACAGGGGGGTGATCAGGGAGTCTATATGGGGTGATCAGGGGCTAATAAGGGGTTAATAAGTGACGGGGGGGGGGTGTAGTGTAGTGTAGTGGTGCTTGGTGGTACTTTACTGACCTACCTGTGTCCTCTGGTGGTCGATCCAAACAAAGGGGACCACCAGAGGAGCAGGTAGCAGGTATATTAGACGCTGTTATCAAAACAGCGTCTAATATACCTGTTAGGGGTTAAAAAAAACACATCTCCAGCCTGCCAGCGAACGATCGCCGCTGGCAGGCTGGAGATCAACTCTCTTACCTTCCGTTCCTGTGAGCGCGCGCGCCTGTGTGCGCGCGTTCACAGGAAATCTCGGCCATCGCGAGATGACGCATATATGCGTGACTCTGCGCAGGGCTGCCACCTCCGGAACGCGATCCTGCGTTAGGCGGTCCGGAGGTGGTTAAGGTGGCCCTGGAAAACAACTTAAAAGTAGCTCCATGTTGTGGGTGGCTCCAAATTGACCAAATAACTGAAGTGTGAACTCAGCCTAAATCGACAACTAGGTGTTACCATTTCCCTTGCCAAAAAGGTGTGACCTCCTATGCAGACCTATGTGGCTCCAAACAAACCCTTGGTAGTCTGACCCTGCAGTGTAACTCACTTCTATCAAATGCGATGGGACAGAGTCAACCTGAGCCTCTGACACAAATCAGAATGTACCTTACATATAAAATAACCTTTACAACCTATTAAATGAAGAAATACAGCTCTATAAATGTGGGATTTCATTGTGTACAAGCAGCAACGGAAGTTGAATATTTTATACTTTTAAATGTTTTACATTTCCAAAGGCTCCCGCACAACAGGCACTTTAAATTGGAACTTTCTAGTTTGTCCTTCAGTAAAATGCCATTAGTCTAGAAATTCAGTTAAACAGGTATGTGCCAAAAATAGTCCCAAACTGGACTAATGTTAAAACTATTCAGTGACAGTAGGACAGGAGTCAAGTTCCCAGCATGTAGCTGACAAGAGTGCTATGATATAGAGGCAAAATATATATGGTAGCATAGACATGATAGTGGAGGCTAGCTAATACCCTTTGGATTACATTATTTTATTCAGTTTGTATGTTGGCGCTGGTGCACTGGCTCTTGGATGTTATGGAAACCAACAGATGAGCAAAAATACAAACGCTATATACACTGAGCAAAAATATAAACCAACACTTTCGGTTTTGCTCCTATTTTTCATGAGCTGAACTCAAAGATCTGAAACATTTTCTACATACACAAAAGACCCATTATTCTCAAATATTGTTCACAAATCTGTCTAAATCTGTGATAGTAAGCACTTCTCCTTTGCCGAGATAATTTATCCCACCTCACAGGTGTGGCATATCAAGGTGCTGATTAGACAGCATGAATATTACACAGGTGTGCCCTAGACTGCCCACAATAAAAGACCACTCTGAAATGGGCACAGTGACTTACTGGGGGAAGGGGGGTCAGAAAACCAGTCAGTATCTGGTGTGGCCACCATTTGCCTCATGCAACACATCTCCGTTGCATAGAGTTTATCAGGTTGTTGATTGTGGCCTGTAGTATGTTGGTCCACTCCTCTTCAATAGCTGTGCGAAGTTGCAGAATATTGGCAGGAACAGGAGCACGCTATGTATACGCCGATCCAGAGCATCCCAAACATGCTCAATGGGTGACATGTCCGGTGAGTATGCTGGATGTGGAGGTCCTGGGCTGGTGTGGTTACACATGGTCTGTGGTTGTGAAGCCGGTTGGATGTACTGCCAAATTCTCTGAAATGCCTTTGGACACGGCTTATGGTAGAGAAATGAACATTCATTGCATGGACAACAGCTCTGGTAGACAATCCTGCAGTCATAATGCCAATTGCACGCTCCCTCAAACGTTGCGACATCTGTGGCATTCTGCTATGTGATCAAACTGCACATTTCAGAGTGGCCTTTCATTGTGGGCAGTCAAAGGCACACCTGTGCAATATTCATGCTGTCTAATCAGCACATTGATATGTCACACCTGTGAGGTGGGATGGATTATCTCGGCAAAGAAGAAGTGCTCACTAACACAGATTTAGCCAGATTTGTGAACAATATTTGGGAGTAATGGGTCTTTTGTGTATGTAGAAAATGTTTCAGATCTTTGAGTTCAGCTCATGCAAAATGGGCGCAAAACCGAAAGTGTTGCGTTTATATTTTTGCTCAGTGTATGATTTGCCGATAATTAAGTATTTACTATGGTGTTTAACAGATCAGCTCATGTAGTTGCTTACTTCATGTACATTTTCCCCATGCTTTTTTCAGTTTGGACTCTCCTGACCCATTTTCACCATATAAACCAATCCCTCCAGTTGATTTCTATCCTGTATGTAGCACTTCCTGTTCTTATAACAAAATCCCTAATGGACCCTATCAGGGTGTGGGTATGTAAACAGAGTCATCACTAAAAGCCGTGAGGCTAATTACACAAACTTGGAGGATGATGAGATCCGCACACCCTATGTGGTATTGGGTGCCCACGGAGGACGATAAATCGTCTTGTGTCAAAGTGAAAAATAGAGTGAGTCAATTTAATGCTTTTTAATGATGGTACTTGTGAAACGGTCTTTTCCTCCTTTTTCTCTCTCTTGACAAGTATACCCGACCCTCATCTTTCCTTATCTACTTATGATCCACATTTTTTTATTCAATCATTATATGAATTTACAAGTGATTCTTACTTATATAATTTCTTATAGATCCCTTGAAAAAGGGCAGTCATATGGCCGAAACGTTGGGACCCACTATACAAGTCTAAAATTATATGCTCCTATCCGGATGTACTAATTATATATATATATGAATATATGAAATGACGTAAAACGTCTATCACAATTACACAAACTTGACCTAGATACTCATATCCTATAAAACATAACCTTTACTGATGCAAATCAAAATCCCTATATGAGCGAATAGAAAGTTTAAAAATAGCTACATCCAATGCGTGTGCTGATTGAAATGGTGTAGTGCTTGAATGGTAGCTTGCAGGGATGTGCACTATCCCGCCAGTGCTACCAAGACATTATTGTCAATGGTGAGCTGACAACAAACGGAACAGAGTTTGCCAGTTAATTCACTGGCAATTGAGAACTCCCTAAGGATAATGTAACACCATAAACTGGTTACATATCCACTAACACTGATCGCTACACTGAACTGGAAGTAGACACCTAAAACCTACTAACTGCCCCCGACATGTTTCACCAGTAACCTGGCTTCATCAGGGGTCTGGGCAGCAAACTTCCTGTTCTTTATCCAACCAAACCTATGATGCACTTCTCCTTCCTCTACCACAGCTCCAGCACCGCCCCTAACACCACCCAGTTAGTTCATAGCTCCTCCCACCCAGCTAGTTACACAGACACTCCCCTATCACTGCCCCATCTATGGACATAACATCACAGGAAATATGAAAGAGCTACACGGACATGGTCATGTGACCACAGCCCAGAACGGGAGATAGGAGCAATAAAGGTAAAATAAATACATTACAAAATTACAGCAACCTTTGTAAATTATTTTTTTAAAGGATGGTGATGAAGTGGAATACCTATTTAAGTGTATAAAAGTTAAGATCGCCCCATACCTAGTGCCCCAAAACTATCCCACAAACTGAAAAGTATACGCTGATCAGCTTGTGCTGGCAAAACAGGATGGAGGCCACAAGACCTCAACGTGTCCACCATAAACTTTTTAAGCAATTTGCTACAACAGCTCTTCTGTAGGATCGGACCTCCACAGGTATCAATGAGCCTTGGGTCTGATGCCGTTGGTTCATTGGTTGTCCTACCTTGGACCACTGTCGGTAGGTACTAAGCACTGTACACCGGGAACACCCCACAAGACCTGCAATTTTGGAGATGCTTTGACGCAGGTGTCTGGCCATCAAAATGCGTCCCTTGTCAAGGTCACTCAGATCCATGCTCTTGCCTATTTATTCTGTTTCCAACACAACATCTTTAAGGCTACTTTCACACTAGCGTTGTTTTAATCCGGCGTTCAATTCCGACACCGGAACTGCCCGCCGGATCCGGAAAAACGTGTGAAAACGGATTACATTTGAATCCTGATCAGGATTTTTATCACAATGAAAAAATGCATTGGAAAGAACGGATCCGTCATTTATGGACTTTAACTTTTTTTTCACATTTTTCAGGTTTAACATGCAATAGCCGGATCCGTTTTGACTGAACACACAGCGCCAGATCCGGCGTTAATGCAAGTCAATGGGAAAAAGGCCTGATCCGGCGTTCAGTCAAAGTATTCAGGCTTTTTGGCCGGAGGTAAAAATACTGCATGCTACGTTTTTCTGAAAAACCTGATCAGTCAAAAAGACTGAACTGAAGACATCCTGATGCATCCTGAAGGACTGACTCTCCATTCAGAATGCATGGGGATAAAACTGATCAGTTATTTTCCGGATTTGAGCCCCTAGGACGGAACTCAGCGCCGGAAAAGAAAAACGCTAGTGTGAAAGTACCCTAAGAACTTACTGTTCACTTGCTGATTAAAGGGGTTATGCTATGATTGATGTGAAAAATGAAAATCAGACATCATATAGAACATGACAATCTCTTTCTTACAAAGCTACAACCAGCCCTGTACCTCACATGGACCCAGAGATCTCCCCATTCATTGCGCCAATTGTTCTGCTGTATTCCGCTCAGGCTGGTAGCGCTGGGGGTGTGTCCTTTCTGCTATAGTTCTTTCCCTGTAACTGCCACAGCTTCTAACACTAGTGATAGTTGAAGATTTAAACAGAGCGTGTGTGACCACCTCAGTGGGGAGGACAAGAAATAAGGAAAAGAACAAACAGCAGGTGGCGCTATACAGACCCGTTTTATTGAATAGCTCACCGGCTATACTACATTTTTAATTACATGCAATTACAAAATTATTCAGATGCAGGTGCTGGTTTAAAAAAATTTAGACTGTGTTTTGTGGCTCAACCCCTTAAATATATAATTGTCACTAAATAACCTTCTTTATCTGGTTTTATTGTTATTGTGGGTGTATCTGTGTGTATGTATATGCGATGTTCGCGAATTCAGAATGTCACATACAGACTCACACAATGAGGATTGAGGGTTAAGATTTTGTTTCATTAACTTCACTGGATACACAGACAGAACATGTTCCTGCATATAAATTTGCCCTAGAAGCTTACCTTTGTTTCCCGGCGTTCACAGGCAAAGAATTGGCCTTGATATACTGCAAAGAAAGTTGCCATGTCTTGCTAGCCACCGTTGTCATAAATCATCTTTTTTTCATTAATATCCGTGTCAGGCTATGAGGGAGTCAGTCTTGTTTTCTGCATTGGGTTTTTAATGGTGTAAAAAATGTCACTTCCCTGGGATACTTTGTAACGAATTGGTCTTCCAGTCTGTTACCTTTGATGAAATGTGCAGTTTATGTTGTTTTATACATTTTTACATTTTAGATAAATGAATTGTTATTGTGAAAATCGAGTTCAACAAGACGCGCAATGTGTAAGTCTTCACTCCCCTGCTCAGATTGTACAGCTTCCATCTACTTATCACGTCATGCATTACCCCCAGGCTAAGTTCACACATTGAGGATTTGCCTATGGAAAATCCGACATGTATTTTACAAAAGGATCTGCGTCAGAAATATGAGGCTAACACTGGGATCTGCAGATGGTCATGATTTTTTTTTTTTCTGTGGCATGGATACGCGCAGATTTTTTATTTTTTTAAAAGCATGTGAATATGGTGTAAAATATTCTATTCCCATTCATCAGATGCAGATTTGATGGGAATTTAGGTATGTAATCCATGCCTAAATTCTCATGAAATCCTGAATGTGTGAACTTTGAGGGCAATTATTTTATTATTGCATGTTAGTCATTTTTGGCTAAAAATAATTTTTTCAATTGGCCTGTATTAAAAATATTGAGCTGTTCTATCACAAAGGGTTAACTGTTTTTCTAGCTGTGTGACTGGTACTTTCACTTTCACTTTTCGCCCATCAAAGAAACCTTATCTCTAAACTACTAAGAGGTCATAAACACTTATTTAAGCCACATTCTTATCAGTAAGATAAGAACTGAACTATAATGAGTGTTTATAAGGTCAGAGAGCAGAGATAAGGAGCCCGTCAGCTCCTGGTCTGACGGAAAAGACAGAAAATCCAAAGTACTACTAGAGCATGTCAGTTATGTGCTGAATGAAGGACGCTATATTTTTTTAATAAAGACCAAATTAAAAAAATATTTTTAGCTCAAAATGAGTACAATGCAATGATTAAAAATTGCCCCCAAAGGTGTACATAGCCTTTAAAGGGGTTTTCTCACTTTAAGCAAATTGCCTTTATCATATAGACACTTACTAATGTATTGTGATTGTCTATATTGCCTCCTTTACTGGCTGGCCTGTGCACGCTCCTACAGTCTCACCCACCAAAAAGGCTGTCACTTTTTCCTATACTGTGCAAGCACAACCACTGCTGCCGGATTGCAGGGTGGTCGTAACCCCTGGAAATTAGCAGCGTATAATGTGATGGAAAAATGAATCCAGCCAGCAAAGGAGGCAATATGGACAATCACAATTCATTAGTAAGGGCCTGGAAACTTTAAATTTCAGTACAAAAATATTCTTCCAATTGTTTGTAAAACCTTAGTAAGGGCTTCTTGGCCATTCTACTGTCCTCCTTAAACTGAGTTCAACTACCAAAGGCAATGCACTTATGCTCCAGGGTTATTCGGTCATTGCACATCATGCAGAATGTCCTGAGCATTCATAAAAAGCTATTAATTATGGCAATTAATGTGGCAGCTTTAGGTTCTATATTTAGCAACCAGTGTGCACTATGTGTACTATGTGACAGTTACTTCGATGGGGACAAGTCGACTAATTAATAGCCTCTAACCATAAAACACTTTTAACTGTGGCATGAGAAAGTTTATCAACCCTTATGAACCTCTGGATTTCTGCATAACGCTGACCTAAAATCTGATCCAATTTTCTGCAAATCTATGCAATGATAATATAAAAAGTGCTTGGAGCCCCTTACATAGAATTCTGCTTCCTGAGAGCTACTGGATGGTGGGCTTGTGAACGCCACCATTGGCCAATGCAAGAAAGTCCTGGAAATCCTTAGACGCCACCTTGCAGCTCCTTGTGGTCTCCTACAGTATGTCTTGTTCATGGAGGGATTTTTGTTTGATTGACAAATCTAAGGGCTCATGCAAATGGCCATATTATGGCTCCGTTTTGTATATAACTATAACAGAGCTGCCAGATGCATGGGGCTTCTCCTGTACCTTAGTAGTTCATTGATCTGACATACAGAACTATGGAATCTGTCATTAAGAAAAAATCATGCCATTCCTTCCTTACATTGCTTTTAGGGGAGAATATCTCCATGCGTACAGCACTTGAAGGGGTTTTTATGGCAGCACATACATGACACACATATGAACAAAATCTAAGACATGCAGTTGGTTGAGGGCATCTAAATGTCCCTTAAGAACATCCAATCTGGCAAGACAGCCCTGGGTTCTTTCAAGTACCCCAGGGTTTGCAGTCAATATATGGCCAGTCCCCCGATCATGTCCCTAGGCTTTACAGAGGGGTTACAGGTATGGCACCCCATTGATTATAGAAATCAAGGGGTTTAACATTCAAGATTGGAGTCAAAATTAACTAGGCTCTGGCTAAGGATCATTAGGATCATGCAGGCACAAACGAAAAACGGTCACTCCCGGCCAGACCATAAATGTATTGCACACTGAGGGAAAGGGTTATCCACCTACCGACCGCCCAACATAAATATACGTCGAGGGTCGGGTATTTAAAGATGGTGCCTGCTCGCCGCCAGGTGCCTACTGTTTTCAACAACAGACACCCGGGGCTAATGTAATGCGATCAACTATAACTTCAATTGCACACATCCCCTCAGTTGCCGTGGTCAAATGTGCAGCATCTCCTCCTAGCAGGCATCAGGGAAGCAACATGGTGTGTGCTGCAGCCTCAGTCCTCCTGAATGATCTGAGGCTGCCACAGATAAGTTTCTATAAAGACCTTGTCTGTGGCAGGGCTCCATAGGAACATAGTGAAATTCTCATAGACTCCAATGCATTAGCTAAGGATTGCTTGTTTAAGTTCCCTAGGGGAAATATTAATAAGTGTAAAAAATAAATAAATAAAGGTTTTTAACCCTTTCAGTACTGGGACACTTTTCACCTTAAATCCCAGGCCGATTTTTGCAAATCTAACATGTGTCACTTTATGTGGTAATAACTTTGGAACACTTTTACTTATCCAAGCCATTCTCAGATCAGTGTTTTCTAGTGACACATTGTACTTCATGACAGTGGTAAATTTGAGTCGATATACACTCACCTAAAGAATTATTAGGAACACCTGTTCTATTTCTCATTAATGCAATTATCTAGTCAACCAATCACATGGCAGTTGCTTCAATGCATTTAGGGGGGTGGTCCTGGTCAAGACAATCTCCTGAACTCCAAACTGAATGTCAGAATGGGAAAGAAAGGTGATTTAAGCAATTTTGAGCGTGGCATGATTGTTGGTGCCAGACGGGCCGGTCTGAGTATTTCACAATCTGCTCAGTTACTGGGATTTTCACGCACAACCATTTCTAGGGTTTACAAAGAATGGTGTGAAAAGGGAAAAACATCCAGTATGCGGCAGTCCTGTGGGCAAAAATGCCTTGTGGATGCTAGAGGTCAGAGGAGAATGGGCCGACTGATTCAAGCTGATAGAAGAGCAACGTTGACTGAAATAACCACTCATTACAACCGAGGTATGCAGCAAAGCATTTGAGAAGCCACAACACGCACAACCTTGAGGCGGATGGGCTACAACAGCAGAAGACCCCACCGGGTACCACTCATCTCCACTACAAATAGGAAAAAGAGGCTACAATTTGCACGAGCTCACCAAAATTGGACTGTTGAAGACTGGAAAAATGTTGCCTGGTCTGATGAGTCTCGATTTCTGTTGAGACATTCAAATGGTAGAGTCCGAATTTGGCGTAAACAGAATGAGAACATGTATCCATCCTCTGATGGCTACTTCCAGCAGGATAATGCACCATGTCACAAAGCTCGAATCATTTCAAATTGGTTTCTTGAACATGACAATGAGTTCACTGAAATGTCCCCCACAGTCACCAGATCTCAACCCAATAGAGCATCTTTGGGATGTGGTGGAACGGGAGCTTCGTGCCCTGGATGTGCATCCCTCAAATCTCCATCAACTGCAAGATGCTATCCTATCAATATGGGCCAACATTTCTAAAGAATGCTATCAGCACCTTGTGGAATCAATGCCACGTAGAATTAAGGCAGTTCTGAAGGCAAAAGGGGGTCCAACACCGTATTAGTATGGTGTTCCTAATAATTCTTTAGGTGAGTGTATTTCACCTTTATTTATAAAATAATCCAAAATGTACCCAAAATTTGGAAAAATTACCAATTTTAAAAATTTTAATTTATCTACTTTTAAGGGCTTGTTTACACAACCGTGTGCTGCCCGTGCCTGTGCTGTGGACCGCAAATGCACGGGCACCGACCGTGGGGCAGCCGCATACGGATCGCGGACCCATTCACTTGAATGGGGTCCGCGATCCGTCCGTTCTGCAAAAAGATAGAACAAGTTCTATTTTTTTGCGCAATGGAAGCATGACGGTTTGATCGATAACATATTTGGGTACATAAGACTGTTTGATCACGTGGCATTACACTTTTTGTGAGGCAAAGTAAAAAAAAAAGTCTGTTTTGGCATAGTTTTATTTTTTTTACAGCATTCACCTGACGAGATGGATCATCTGATATTTTTATAGAGCCGGTCGATACAGATGTGGCAATACCTAATATGTCTACTTTTCTTTTTTTCCCTTTTTTTATTGAAACTTTAAATTTTTTTGTAAAACTTTATTTCTTTAACTTCTTTTTTCACTTTATTTTTTGTCCCACTCTGGGACTTCAACTTTTGGGTGTCTGATCCCCTTTACAATGCATTACAATACTTCTGGATTGTAATGCATTGGCTGTAAGTGTATTACACAGTGTAATACACTTAGGCCCCTTTCACACGAGCGAGTTTTCCGCGCGGATGCGTTGCGGGAGGTGAACGCACAGCATCCGCACGGAATTCTGACCCATTAATTTCTATGGGGCTGTTCACATAAGCGGTGATTTTCACGCATCACTTGTGCGTTGCGTGAAAATCGCAGCATGCTCCTCTTTGTGCGTTTTTCACGTAACGCAAGCCCCATAGAAATGAATGGGGTTGCGTGAAAATCGCAAGCATCCGCAAGCAAGTGCGGATGCGGTGCGATTTTCACGCATGGTTGCTAGGAGACGATCGGGATGGAGACCTGATCATTATTATTTTCCCTTATAACATGGTTATAAGGGAAAATAATAGCATTCTGAATACAGAATGCATAGTAAAACAGCGCTAGAGGGGTTAAAAAAATAATAATAATCATTTAACTCACCTTAGTCCACTTGATCGCGATGCCGGCATCTCCTTCTGTCCCCTTTACTGAATAGGACCTGTGGTGAGCATTAATTATAGGTCAAGGACCTTTGATGACGTCACTCCGGTCATCACATGGTACGTCACATGATCTTTTACCATAGTGAATCACCATGGTAAAAGATCATGTGACGTACCATGTGATGACCGGAGTGACGTCATCAAAGGTCCTTGACCTATAATTAATGCTCACCACAGGTCCTATTCAGTAAAGGGGACAGAAGGAGATGCCGGGCCGCGATCAATAGGACTAAGGTGAGTTAAATGATTATTATTATTTTTTTAACCCCTCCAGCGCTGTTTTACTATGCATTCTGTATTCAGAATGCTATTATTTTCTCTTATAACCATGTTATAAGGGAAAATAATACAATCTACAGAACACCGATCCCAAGCCTGAACTTCTGTGAAGAAGTTCGGGTTTGGGTACCAAACATGTGCGATTTTTCTCACGCGAGTGCAAAATGCATTACAATTTATTTGCACTCGCGCGGAAAAATCGCGGGTGTTCCCGCAACGCACCCGCACATTTTTCCGCAACGCCCGTGTGAAAAAGGCCTTACAGCCGGCTTCCTGTGAGATCCAGGGGGCTGGAAGGCATCGGGCTGCCTTTCCTGCCATCGGGTACCCGTCACAGCAGCGAGGGGATCCGATGGCCACCCCGCACCCAGCAGGATACCGCACATGCCGTGGTCAGCGCTGACCGTGGCAGCGCAAGGATTATTGCGCCATCTTCGGTGTAACTTACTAAGTCATGCGCCTGCTCCTCCAACTTTATGAATGAACCAGGCGGCGCGGGAGCGTGACGTAGTGAGTTACGCTACAGCCGCCCGCCCTCCAGCCCGGCCTCATGTCTGCTACGGAAGTTAGTAAGTACAGGCTACTGGAATAATGATTAATTCTATTGTTAAACAATGCCTACACTTAGATAGGATTACTACAGTGAGCGGGGCCCGGTGCACTAGAATACAGTGACAGCACCGGGCTCCGCTGCCATTACAAAACTAGATGCTGCCCCCACCCTCTGTATTGGGGGTCATTCACACTACACAGGGACACTGTTATGGGGGATATCTGTGGATGCTATTTATGTGTCATCCACAGATACCCCCCCCAAAGCAGTGTCATGCCATCCACAGATGCCCCCATAACAGTGCCATCCACAGATTCCACCCCCCCCCCAACAATGCCATCCACAGATCCGCCCATAGCAATGTCATGCCATCCACAGATGCCCCCATAACAGTGCCATTCACAGATCCCCATAACAGTTTCAGCCACAGACCCCCATAACAGTGCGTCATTCACAGATCCCCCATAATAGTGTCATCAACAGACCACCATTAGTTCAAAACCCACCAAAAGCACACCTTTTGGTTCAAAATATATTTTTTCTTATTTTCCTCCTCAAAAACCTAGGTGCGTCTTATGGGCTGGTGCGTCTTATAGGGCGATAAAAACGGTAATAAGCAATTCTAAGTGTGATTAAAATATAGAAACATTTATCCCATACAGCAAATGGTGTAAAGGAAAAAAACATCAAAATCATCGATTCACCACTTTTTTGTTACTTCACCTCCCCAAAAATGTTTTATAAAAAGTTATCAAAAAGCCATACAGACTCCAAAATGGTATCAGTAAAAAAACTACAAAATCGTCCCACAAAAAAAATGAGCCCTCACACAGCTCCGTAGACATAAAAATAAAAAGCTTATTGGGGGTCTTAATTTGGCAATGCAAATAAAAAAGCTTTTTTCAGTATTAAAACGCAAGAAAAACTATACAAAATCACTGTAATTCATTGACAAGGAGAATGAAAGTAACAGGTCAGGTTTTTTTACGCGGTTAAAACAAAACCTATAAAGCTGTGGCAAAATTGTGTTTTTTTTTTATAATTCCACCCCACTTTAAATGTTTTTCCCACTTCCCACTACATCGTATGCAACCGTAAATGGTGCCATTAGAAAGTACAACTTGTCCTGAAAAAAACAAGCTCTCATACGGCTATGTAATAGGTAAAAATAAAAAAAAGTTATGGCTCTGGGAAGGCTGGGAGTAAAAAAATGAAAATGGAAAATGGCCCAGTCCTGAAGGGGTTAATTAAATCAGTGTAAGGCCGTTCCGGGTTTTTTTGCGGACCGTATACAGAACCATTCATTTCAATGGGTCCGCAAAAAAAGCGGAAGGTACTCCGTTTGCATTCCGTTTCCGTATTTCCATATTTCTGTTCCGCAAAAACAATAGAACATGTCCTATTATTGTCCGCATTATGGACAAGGATAGTACTGTTCTATTAGGGGCCAGCTGTTCCATTCCGCAAAATACGGAATGCACACGGATGGCATCCGTATTTTTTGCGCTATCCGTTTTTTGTGGACCGCAAAATATATACGGTCATGTGCAAGAGGCCTAATGGAGAGTAGTCTTGAGTTCAAGTTTAAGATGGGCCGCATAAATCATTCCACTGATAGACAGTCCTAACCCTAACATGCTTCACCTGTAGAAAAGTGCATGCCACACCCCTGCCACATGTGAATGAGGCCTTACTTTGGGATCCTTTGATCCAGAAGTGCTTGTATAGAATACTCCTGAGCTGTCTGGATTAAAAATTTGTTGAGAATTGCTATTTACGTTAATGCTCCATTAGCTGCTTTGCTCATCTCTGCGTGTAGCGCTATTTTTGGTTATTTTTAATGAGGGTAATTGATTACAAATCTATGCAAATTTGGTTGACAGCAAACAAAAAGTGATTATTGGCTGTAATTGTTCTGGTGTTCAGGGGGACCGCTCCGATATTTTACTGACAAACCATGACAGAACTACCGGTAAATATCTCTTAAAGGTGTTGCGGTGGAAAAAAAGAGGGCTATGTCTGCATTGCAGAAAAAGCACAAATTGTCGGCGCGAGCTCCCTTCACTCTGCAACATCCTGCTGACAAATTCATCTAGTTTGCAACCTACGAAGACCTGGTTTGGGAGGTGCACAAAACTTCACCTATGTCAAGGAAATGTTTAAAAAGAGAAGATTTGCTGCATGTTTTAAAACCTAGAACCAAGAGTAGATCATACAGGAAAGCAGAAACTTATTTTTTTATCTATATTCGGGATATTTCCTGCAACCTGAGGTACATGGACAGTCAAATTCCCACCTTAATAGACAGCTGTTCCCAGTCATTTAATAACTAGTGTTGAGCGAACTTGTGTTTTAAGTTCGGCGTCTAAAGTTCGGGTTATCGAAGTATCCCATTATGGATTCCGCTACCACGGACCATAACGGAATTTAGAATCCATAACGGGATACTTCGATAACCTGAACTGGAACTTTAGACGCCGAACTTAAAACACAAGTTCGCTCAACACTATTAATAACCCTTTAAGTAGTTCTATAATGCGCTCCTTTTGTTACTCAAGGTGGGTTCGCATTCGCATTAAAAATTCCGTTATAGGGTGATAACGGAATATAACAGAATTTTAGGACGGAATGCAAAACGGAAACCTTTAAGAGGCATTCCACCCTGTCGACAGGACTTTTTTTCCCGTCATGAATAACGGAAAAAAAACAGACCCGTTATATGTGCCCCCATAGACATGTATTAGGACGGAGCAAAACGAAATGCCTCTTAAAGGCTTCCATTTTGCATTCCGTCCTAAAATTACATTATATTCCGTTATAACTCATGCTGGAGGTAACTGGTGAGTTGTTTGTGAGTCGGCCTCATGCACCTGTAATTTGCCCACTGGCTCCTGGTATTGCCCATATGGCCCAGGTAGGTGAGTGTTAGGTCCCCGAGCTACTTGAGAAACCTTGGCGTGGTGCTCGGGCTCAGACATGTCCTACACCGTAGGATATGTTGGCTAATCTCTCAATTTTAAAATCAGTTTGAGGGTTTAGTAAGACCGCAGAGTGCACCTGTCTTTGTTATTATTTTGTTATATTGTTATATTGATTATCACATCCACATAATTGCTATCTTGTGTAGGATGTCTATTGTGGTACTTGTGGTTTGCTGCGGTCATCCTCCACTGTATGCATTTTTGCTGGGGATCGTCATTAGCAACGGGCCACAAGTGCAGGATCTGCTCCCCTATATATATATGCACGACTGCATGTTGGTTTGAGCACGTCCTGCTTGTTTAATACCACGCCATTCTTTTCAGTCTGTGATCATGGAACCCTATAACGGAATTTATAACGCGAATGCGAACCCCCCCTTAGGCTCAGTTCACACTTCAGTTATTTGATCAGTTATTTCCATCAGATAGGCCTCTTGCACACGAACGTGGTTTGGTTCCGCATCCGAGACGCATTTTTTGCGGCTCGGGTGCGGACCCATTCACTTCAATGGGGCCTCAAATGATGCGGACAGCACTCCGTGTGCTGTCTGCATCCATTGCTCCGTTCCGTGGCTCGGCAAAAATTATAGATCATGTCCTATTCTTGTCCGTTTGGTGGACAAGAATAGGCATTTCTATAATAGGCCATCTGTTCCGTTCTGCAAATTGCGTAAGGCACACAGACGGCATCCGCGTTTTGCGGATCCGCAAGTTGCAGACCGCAAAAGGCCTTATTGTGAGCCAAAACTAGTAGTGAAGCCAAGATAAGGTATAATGGAAAGATCTGCATTTGTTCTGTGTTCGTGACCCACACCTAGTTTTGGACCACAATAAGGCCTCATTCACACAGCAGTGTTTTCCCATCAGTGAGGCCTCTTGCACACGGCCGTTGTGGGTCCGTTCCGTGGATTGGGACTGCAATTTGTGGTCCCCAATGCACAGGCAACGTCCGTCAACTTGAATGGGTCCGTGATCCGTCCGTAACGTTCTATTTTTTTGCAGTGCGGAGGCACGGACAGAAACACCACAGAAGCACCCCGTAGTGCTTCCGTGGGGTTACGATCCATGCTTCTGTTCCGCATCTCCGTGATTGCGGACCCATTTAAATAAATAAGTCCGCAACCGTGATGCGGAGTGCACACGGGCCGGTGCCTGTGTATTGCGGACCCGCCGTATGCGGGCCGCAATATGGCCTCGGGCACACAACGTTCATGTACAAGAGGCATGATTCTAAGCCAAAACCAGGATTGGAGCCTCCACAGACATAAGGCATCATGGAGAGATCTGCACCCGTTCTGTGTTTAGAGCCGCACCTGGTTTGGCTCAAAATCACTGATGGAAATCACTGACCGAACATTGACGTGTAAATGAGACTTTACTGATGAAAATAATTGACCAAATAACTGAAGTGTGAACTTAGCTTTAAAGGCTATGTACACCTTTGGGGGCAATTATTTTTAATATTGTACTTATTTTGAGCTAAAAATCTTTTTTTCAATTGGTCTTTATTAACAATATGAAATCCTTTTTTCTGTACAGAGCTGAGATGCTCTAGTAGCACCCTTTGGATTTTCTGTCTTTTCTGTCATTTGGGGAGCTGACAGGCTCCTTATCTCTGCTCTCTGACATTATAGCTCAGTTCTTATCTCATTGATAGGAATGAGGCTTAAATAAGTGTTTATGACCTTTTAGTTTAGAGATAAGGTTTATTAGATGGCACAAACTGAAAGTGAAAGCACCAGTCACACAGTTAGAAAAACAGTTAACCCTTTGTGACAGAACAGCTCAATATTTTTTATAAAGGCCAATCAAAAATATGATTTTTAGCCAAAGATGAGTAACAGGCAATCATGAAAAAATTGCCTCCAAATGTGTACATAGCCTTTACCTGTGTTCTCCAACATCATGGATATTGGTGTTTAGCTTCATGCAATCACAGCCCAGAACCTAGCAAAGGCACCAATATCTGTTCTGTAACAATGGCTGATAAATTACGAACGTTGTGTGCACCCGTGGCCGTTGTGCCGTTTTCCGCTTTTTTTCACGGACCCATTGACTTTCAATGGGTCCGTGGAAAAATCGGAAAATGCACCGTTTTGCAGCCGCATCCGTGATCCGTGTTTCCTGGCCGTGAAAAAAATTTGACCTGTCCTATTTTTTTCACGGCCAACGGTTCACGGACCCATTCAAGTCAATGGGTCCGTGAAAGAACACGGATGCACACAAGATTGGCATCCGTGTCCGTGATCCGTGGCCGTAGGTTAGTTTTTATACAGACGGATCCGAAGATCCGTCTGTATAAAAGCTTTTTCAAAGCTGAGTTTTCACTTCGTGAAAACTCAGAACCGACAGTATATTCTAACACAGAAGCGTTCCCATGGTGATGGGGACGCTTCTAGTTAGAATACACTACAAACTGTGTACAAGACTGCCCCCTGCTGCCTGGCAGCACCCGATCTCTTACAGGGGGCCGTGATCAGCACAATTAACCCCTTCAGGTGCGGCACCTGAAGGGGTTAATTGTGCTGATCACGGCCCCCAGTAAGAGATCAGGGCTGCCAGGCAGCAGGGGGCAGACCCTCCCCCCCCCCTCCCCAGTTTAAATATCATTGGTGGCCAGTGCGCCCCCCCCTCCCTTCCTCTATTGTAATAATTCGTTGGTGGCACAGTGTGCGCCCCCCCCCCCCCTCCCTCCCTCTATTGTAATAATTCGTTGGTGGCACAGTGTGCGCCCCCCCCCCTCCCTCCCTCTATTGTAATAATTCGTTGGTGGCACAGTGTGCGCCCCCCATCGGCCCCCCCCCTCCCTCTATAGCATTAACAACATTGGTGGCCAGTGTGCGGCCTCCCATCTCCCCCCCCCCCCCCATCATTGGTGGCAGCGGAGTTCCGATCGGAGTCCCAGTTTAATCGCTGGGGCTCCGATCGGTAACCATGGCAACCAGGACGCTGGTTGCCATGGTTACTTAGCAATAGTACAATAGTAGAAGATTCATACTTACCGGGCCGGCTGCTGCGATGTTCGTGTCCGGCCGGGAGCTCCACCTACTGGTAAGTGTCATTGCTAAATGAACTGTCACTTACCAGTAGGAGGAGCTCCCGGCCGGAAGCAGAAATCGCAGCTCCCAGGTAAGTATGAATCACTACTGCTAGTAACCCGCTGCCACCAACGATGGGGGGGGGCTAGATGGGAGGCCGCACACTGGCCACCAATGTTGTTAATGCTATAGAGGGAGGGGGGCCAATGGGGGGCGCACACTGTGCCACCAACGATTACAATAGAGGGAGGAAGGGGGGGGGGGCGCACACTGTGCCACCAACGAATTATTACAATAGAGGGAGGAAGGGGGGGGGGGCGCACACTGTGCCACCAACGAATTATTACAATAGAGGGAGGAAGGGGGGGGGGCGCACACTGTGCCACCAAGGAATTATTACAATAGAGGGAGGAAGGGGGGGCGGGGGGGCGCACACTGTGCCACCAAGGAATTATTACAATAGAGGGAGGAAGGGGGGGGCTGCACTGGCCACCAATGATATTCAAACTGGGGAGGGGGGAGGGGGGGGTCTGCCCCCTGCTGCCTGGCAGCCCTAAACTCTTACAGGGGGAGATGATAGCACAATTAACCCCTTCAGGTGTGGCACCTGAAGGGTTAATTGTGCTGATCACAGCCCCCTGTAAGAGATCGGATGCTGCTAGGCAGCAGGGGACAGTCATGTACACAGTTTGTAGTATATTCTAACTAGAAGCGTCCCCATCACCATGGGAACGCCTCTGTGTTAGAATATACTGTCGGAAATGAGGTTTCACGATCTAACTCATATCCGACAGTATATTCTAACATAGAGGCGTTCCCATGGTGATGGGGACGCTTCAAGTTAAAATATACCATCGGATTGGAGAAAACTCCGATCCGATGGTATAAAAGGGACTCCAGACTTTACATTGAAAGTCAATGGGGACGGATCCGTTTGAAATGGCACCATATTGTGTCAACGTCAAACGGATCCGTCCCCATTGACTTGCATTGTAATTCAGGACGGATCCGTTTGGCTCCGCACGGCCAGGCGGACACCAAAACGACTTTTTTTTCATGTCCGTGGATCCTCCAAAAATCAAGGAAGACCCACGGACGAAAAAACGGTCACGGATCACGGAAAAACGGGACCCGTTTTTGCGGACCGCAAAAAAATACGTTCGTGTGCAGGAGGCCTAAAGGGAACCTCTCACTGCAAAATGCAGTACATTCTGCAGGCAGCATGTTATAGAGTTGGAGGAGCTGAGCAGATTGATATATAGTTTTGAAGGAAAAGATTCAGGAAAACTTGTAATTTATGCATTTAAACCTTGGCTCTTTTAATACAGAGGAGTCATGTGTCGGCGGTCCTACTCAATGATGCGACCATAAATATTTTGCAGTCTGCAAAACTGGTATCCAGAAAAAATGTATGATATCATATTTTTTTGAGAACCCATTGTAACAATGCCTATTCTTGCCTGCAAAACGAACAAGAATAGGACATTTTTGCTGGACTGCGGAACGGACATACGGGTGCTTTTTCTTTTGCGGACCCATAGAAATGAATGTGTCATTTTTCAAGCAGCAAAAAAAATAAAAATGCGGATCGGATGCGAACCAAAAATACGTTTGTGTAAATGGCTTAGGCTACTTTCACACTGGCGTTTTGGTTTCTGTTTATGAAATTCGTTCAGGGATCTCAAAAACGGTCCAAAACGGATCAGTTTTGCCCTAATGCATTCTGAATGGAAAAGGATCCGCTCAGAATGCATCAGTTTGCCTCTGTTCAGTCTCCATTCCGCTTTGGAGGCGGACAACAAAATGCTGCTTGCAGCGTTTTGGTGTCCGTCTGACGAAACTGAGTCAAACAGATCCGTCCTGGCACACAATGTAAGTCAATGGGGACGGATCCGTTTTCACTGACACAATCTGGCACAATAGAAAACAGATCCGTCCTCTATTGACTTTCAATGGTTTTTAAGACGGATCCGTCCCTGGCTCTGTTAAAGATAATACAAATGGATCCGTTCTGAACGGATGCATGCGGGTGTATTATCTGAATGGATGCGTCTGTGCAGATCCATGACGGATCCGCACCAAGCGCGAGTGTGAAAGTAGCCTTAGCTGTCAATCACTGAGTAGGACCGCCCACATGACTCCTATGCATAAAAAGAGCAGAGATTTAAATGCATAAACTACAAGTTTTACTGAATCTTCTCTCATAAAACGATATATCCGTCTGCTCGGCTCCTCCTGCTCTATAACACGCTGCCTATTTTGTGGTGACAGTTTTCCTTTAAATACAATTACCAAATTTTAAAAAAAACTGAATAAGGCCCCTTGCAGACAAGCGTGACGGATTAGGTCCGGATGTGTTGCTGATGCGTTCAGTGAAAAATGAGCGATTTCGCAAGCAATTTCATTCCGTTTTTGTCTGAGATTGCGTTCAGTTGTTCAGTTTTTTCAGCGCGGGTGCAATGCGCAATGATGCGTTTTTCACACGCGTGATAAAAAACTGAAGGTATACAAACAACATCTCTTAGCAACCATCCGTGAAACGCGCATTGCATCCGCACTTGCTTGCGGATGCGATGCAATTTTTTACACAGCCCCATTCACTTCTATCGGGCCAGGGCTGCATGAAAAAACACAGAATATCGAACATGCTGCAATTTTCACGCAACGCACAAGTGATGCGTGAAAAACAACGCTAATGTACACAGCCCCATTGAAATGAATGGGTCCGGATTCAGTGCGGGCGCAATGTGTTCGCATCATGCATCGCAACCGCATGGAAGACTCGCTTATGTGAAAGGGGCCTAAACATAATATTAAAAATATATCATTTACCCTAACTTTATAAATAAATACATATATGGCATTCTTGGAACCATAGCAGGAATTAATGTGTTATTCAAGCAATCAATCCATTTTAAGGGGATATAGCACCTAAATTTTTCTTTTTACTAATTATAAACATGTGCTGACACACCTTTTTTTCGGATCTGTTTTTTTCAGATGGTAGATTTTTAATGCTATTTTCTGAACAGAATTATAGAGGCAGCCGACTTGCCTGAGCTGTTGACAGCAATCAGAGACATGCTTTACAGCAGTCACATGGAACATAGGACCCTGTAGTCTGTAGTGTTCTAGGCATGCCATGTGACCTCTGCAGATGTTATTAAAGGGAATCTGTCACCTATTTTGACCATATAAAACCGTTAGCATAGCAATGTGCAATAAAGTACCTTCATTCCTGCATGTGTCTTCTTTCTTTTATTTAACTTTTCATTCTAATTAAAAAGCGATTTTTCTGATATGCAAATGAAGTCTCAAGGTGCCCAGAGGGGCGTCATTACTCTCCTCTAGTGCCTAGTAACGCCCCCCTGCAGTGCCCAGCCCGCCTTTCTTCCAAGCCCTCTGGAGCAGTAGTATCCTACAGGCGCAGGCACTCAGCGATTCTGCGCCTGCGCGGGATTTCGGAGGAGAAGAGAGGAGGAAGCCACGAAGGTGCAGTGAATAAATTACATGACGTAGTGGAGGGGGAGGCGCCGTTCGGCCAGTATGTGGGAGGACATTTATTTCTTAGAAGGCGTGCTGGGCTTGGAAGAAAGGCCGGCTGGGCACTGCAGGGGGGCGTTACTGGGCACTAGAGGAGAGTAATGACGCCCCTCTGGGCACCTTGAGACTTCATTTGCATATCAGAAAAATCGCTTTTTAATAAGAATGAAAAGTTGAATATAAGAAAGAAGACACATGCAGGAATGAAGGTACTTTATTGCACATTGCTATGTTAACGGTTTTATATGGTCAAAATAGGTGACAGATTCCCTTTAAAGGGATGGGGGGAGGGGGCTTCTAACCATTACCTATTGTGAATTGTGGATCCTGTGTTATCCATATGCAGGTGTTACCTTTCATTGTAATCCTGTGATGATAATAAGATGACTTCTAAAAAGCAAGTGTGTAAAAACTTCAAGATTTAAATATATATGTTACATATGACTTTGTTATTTAAAAAAAAAAGCCCCATCAAAAATCTTTAATGGGAAAGATTTATTTAAAACTACACAGAAACTGTCTTAGTTGTCCAGAGCAAACAATCAAATTCCACCTTTGATTTTTCAGAGCTTCTTTGGAAAATGAAAGGTGGAATCTGATTAGTAGTTATGGGCAACTAAGCCGGTTTTCCTTTGATAAATCTCCCTCAATATGTTTAAAATGAAAACTTAAAGGGGTTTTCCACTCCTTAGGATAGGCCATCACTTTCAGATTGGGAGCTGTTTTGTAGTGGCACTGGCACCAGAAGAGCTGCACAGAGTTGTCTGTTGTGCAGTAGATGGAGCTGGTTATTGCAGCACTGGTCCCATTGAAGTGACTAGGAGCAGCACTGCAGAAACCTTGCATGACTTGCATTTGTAAAGGAGTGGCAACTCCTTTCATTTAAACAATAGTTTCAAACAATAGTCTCATAATTTAATATCATATTACACCACTTAGGGTGGGTTCGCACTTGAATTATGGCATTCCATTATAGGTTCCGTTTATAACAGAATTTAACGGAATGCCCAGACAGAATGCAAAACGGAAGCCTTTAAGAGGCATTCCATTTTGATCCGTCACAATAGATGTCTATGGGCCAGCATAACAGATCCGTCTGGTTTCCATTATGCAGGACGGAATAAAAGTCCTGTCGACAGGCTTCCGTTTTGATTTCCGTCTTATGGATTCTGTTATTTTCTGTTATAACCATGTTATAACGGAAAGCCATAACGGAATCCCTAACGCTAGTGTGAACCCACCCTTACACACATTTGACATCTGTTCCAGCAGACAATACCGGGAATCGGCCTGACACAAACTGCAGCATGTCCAGCCCATTATCCGCACTGTCTGCTGGAAAGCAGCTGGATCTATTACACTTAATAAAGCCAAAGGACATTACGTCTGCATCCGGCAGTGCCGCAGGTGTGAAAATAGCCTTAAGGCCTCTTTCACACGAGCCTCTCCGAATAAGGTCCGGATACGTTGCGGCAAACCCGCGCGTTTTGCACGCGCATTATAAAAAACTGGATGTGGTACCCAGACCCGAACTTCTTCACAGAAGTTCAGGTTTGGGTTAAAGGTTGTGTAGATTGTATTATTTCCCCTTATAACATGGTTATAAGGGAAAATAATAGCATTCTGAATACAGACTGCATAGTAAAATAGGGCTGGAGGGATTAAAAAATAAATAAATAAATTTAACTCACCTTAATCCACTTGTTCGCGCAGTCGGCATCTCTTCTGTCTTCATCTGTGAGCAATAGGACCTTTGATGACGTCACTACGCTCGTCACATGGTCCGTCACATGATCCATCACCATGGTGATGGATCATGTGACGGACCATGTGATGATCGCAGTGACGTCATCAAAGGTCCTTTTCCTCACAGATGAAGACAGAAGAGATGCCGACTGCGCGAACAAGTGGATTAAGGTGAGTAAAAAAATATTTATTTATTTTTTAACCCCTCCAGCCCTATTGTACTATGTATTCTGTATTCAGAATGCTATTATTTTCCCTTATAACCATGTTATAAGGGGAAATAATAATGATCGGGTCTCCATCCCGATCGTCTCCTAGCAACCGTGCGTGAAAATTGCACCGCATTGCGATTTTCACGCAGCCCCATTCACTTCTATGGGGCTTGCATGGTGTGAAAAACGCACAAAATAGAGCTTGCTGTGATTTTCACACAACGCACAAGTGATGCGTGAAAAGCACCGCTCATGTGCACAGCCCCATAGAAATGAATGGGTCCGGATTCAGTGCGGGTGCTATGCGTTCACTTCACGCATTGCACCCGCGCGGGAAAACTCCTTTTTTTTAAAACTAACAAAAAGTCCTGGATACAGAACTTTTTTCCCCCATCTAAAAAAAACGGATCTCAGATGGAAATGGCTCAAGCGGATGCCAAATGTGCTTAACTGATGCACAAGATCATTTTTTTTACAGGGTCCATTTTTCTTTATTTTTCTGTTCTTCTGACGGATTAGAAGAACGGAAAAATAACAGTGATGTGAACTCTCCCTAATACGACATGTGATGGAACACGCTACTATAATTATTCTCAGATGTCTACAGAATCCATGAGACAAAAAAAACCTTTTGGGGACATTTATTAAGCATGTTGCACCATAATTACGGTGTAAAATGCGCCAAAAAGAATGACATTTTGATTTGCGGCAAATACATCAACTGTTTTCTCCAGAATTTTCACTATAAAGAATGCAATTTCTGGCATGAATGCATCACGCCATAAATGAGTTATAAATGTCAAAGTGGGGGGGCTATCAAATTGGCGCATATTACGCCTCATTTATCATCCTCTCATCGGCAGAAATGGCTCAAATTGTTGTGGACAATTAAGCCAGCTTATGTGGTTGTGTTTTATGTAAAAAGTCCCATTTATGAAAGAAAAACCAACCTGTGGTGGCAAAAAGTAAGTATTAAAACACGAAGCATTTATTTTTATTTAATATAAATGAGCTAAAAAAAACAGCAGTTTGTCAGTAAATTGACATTCAACAAAAACAAAACAATAACAAAAACATCCCGAGTCTGAGAAAAAATTCACAATTTACCACTGGAAATGTAGCAAATATGCTTCAAAAGTCAAGCTCTCTGCCTCCTCCCATTGTAAGCATGGTCACATGCTGGAGGTTACTGGGAGATTGCTTTGAGTCGGACCTTGCGCTTCTGTAATTCGCCCACTGGCTCCTGGTATTGCCCATACGGCCCAGGTAGGTTTAGCGTTAGGTTCCCGAGCTACTTGAGAAACCTTGGCGCGGTGCTCGGGCTCAGACATATCCTCCAAGCAGGATATGTTGGCTAATTCTCAATTTTACACCAGTACGAGGGTTAGTAAGACCGCAGAGTGCACCTGTCTTTGTTTTTGTTATGTTATTTTGACTGCTTATCACATCCACACAATTGCTATCCTGTGTAGGATGTCCATTGTGGTACTTGAGGTCCGCTGCAGGCATCTTCCATTGTATGCATTTTTGCTGGGGATTGCCATTAGCAACGGGCCACAAGTGCAGGATCTGCCCCCCCCCCGGTATAGATGCACCACTGCATATGGGGTTGAGCACTTCCTGCTTTTTAATACCACGCCAATTTGTAGTTTATGCTTTAAAAGTCGCAAATATTTTTCAAAAGTCCTAAGTGTGGTCTGGCAGGGTTGGCTGAAATGGCGCATTTTGGTTTTAAAAAGTCGCATTTTAGTGCTATTGGTGTTAAATTATCGCAAATCTAGAGAAATAGGTAGACAATCAAGTTTATATTTTAAAAAAGTCACATTTTAAAAGTGGCGTGCGCCTTTTGATATATGAGGTGAAACAAATCACCACTTTTGATTTGTAATGTTAGTATTTGGGGCAAATTACACCATTATTGATAAATGTCTCCCTTTGTGTATTTCCATAGAAAATCAAGGAATGAAGAATGAGTCAGCTAAGGCCCCTTTCACACGAGCGAGTTTTCCGCGCGGGTGCAATGCGTGACGTGAACACATAGCACCCGCACTGATTCCTGACCCATTCATTTCAATGGGTCTGAGCACATGAGCGTTGTTTTTCACGCATCAGTTCTGCGTTGAGTGAAAATCGCAGCATGTTCTATATTCTGCGTTTTTCACGCAGCCTTGGCCCCATAGAAGTGAATGGGGCTGCGTGAAAAACGCATTGCATCCGCAAGCAAGTGCGGGTGCGATGCGTTTTTCACTGATGGTTGCTAAGAGATGTTGTTTGTAAACCTTCAGTTTTTTATCACGCGCGTGAAAAAACGCATAGCACCCGCGCGGAAAAAACTGAACAACTGAACGCAATCGCAGACAAAACTGACTGAACTTGCTTGCAAAATAGTGCGAGTTTCACTGAACGCACCCTGAACGCATCCGGACGTAATCTGTGACGCTCGTGTGAAAGGGGCCTAAGAATTATAAGGCCTCTTTCACACGAGTGTGACGGATGAGGTCCGGATGCGTTCAGTAAAACCTGCACCATTTTGCATGCAAGTTCAGTCAGTTTTGTCGTTGTCAATTTTTTTCCGTGCGGGTGCAATGCGTTTTGATGCGTTGTTCATGACCGTGATAAAAAACTGAAGGTTAGCAAACAACATCTCCTATGCCTCTTTCACAAGGGTGAGTTTTTCCATGCGGGTGCAATGCGTGACGTGAACGTATTGCACCCGTACTGAATCCGGACCCATTCATTTTAATGGGGCTGTGTACATGAGCGATGTTTTTCACGCAGCGCTCTACCTGCATCCAGAGGCGATTCCTCTTCCCCCTTTGGCTAGACCCATCCGGCCCAGACATCGGCCAGTGCCTCCTGCCGAGACTCATGTGAAAACGCAGGTTCTAGATTATTTATCTCAAGCTCGGCCGGAGGATCATCATGATCTATTTGGCCAGAGTCTGGCCCATTTTATGTGCCAGCTGCCTCCAGAACGATTACTGAGAACCAGACGGGCTCTCGAAATAGTTTTGGAGGCTGCCACTCCCCCCCACGACCCTACAGAAATGTTTGCCGCCCTAGAAAACTTGAGCCTCCATGGGCACAATGCCACTTTCACAGGGCTCACAGGGTCCCCCACAATTCCCTCCTCCAAGGGATTTGTATGCCCCACCTATGCGCCCATATGGGCCACGGTATCAGGGGCAATCTACATATGGCCAGCATGTCCCCTCCTCCTTCCAAGCGGGGCCATCCCAGTACTTCGGGCCCCCCCTCCCAACAGTTCAAAACACCCTACCCTGGGCCTCAGTATCAGGGCCCCCCTCGCCATCTGGGCGTTATGTTAATTTATAATTTTTTTCATGTTTTATTTATTTTAATTTAAGTTCTTCCAAGAAAAAAATATATTTGAGTCAAGGTGACTATTTCATATGTTAATAAACATAGTTTTATTTTTTATATTTTTATTGGTATTTCCCTTTATTATATACAGTGCATCATGATCTTTATGTTGCACCAACACGTACATGACATTAATAATGGTACACTTTTAGTAAACATTAATATGACCCAAATCCTATGAATATTTGCACTTTGACCCTCTATCACTTACACACCTTAATAATAATATTAGCGTGCTTTTCACCAATATGCCCACAATTACAAACTGATTTTTTAAATAATACCTTTATTCGACATATATACATTACATGTTAGAAATAATATAATGTCCTTTAAGCACACGATAGCCAAAACATTACAGATGAAGTGTAAACGCCATGACACATGCAATGATATTTTTAATTATATGAGAATAAGGCCAACTAAAACATTATTAATGATGATGTGAAAACATGCATACATTTGAGGATACATCTTTACACTTGTAATGAATGAGGTATTAGTACATATTTCACATACTGTGTTTAAAACAATATATGTAAGCAAAATATGTAAGCTCGCAACCCACGTCAAGGGTCCTCATTATCTTGCGAGTACTTAACTAAAAAAATTTAAAACTAACAAAAAAATAACCATCCAGGTTAGCAAAAAATACTGGCAAACACAAACTTCCATGAGTTAAAGACTACTGCTGAAAAGGGAATGAACCGATAGGGGACATAAAATAATCTGAAAATAAGTCCCTCACTCAGTCCAGCAGATCCAGATTGTCCAAGTGGTAAAGTGTCTCTTCCTGATGGCGGACTGTAGACTTGGGCGTCTTCATCAGGTGTTGACTCATAGGTGCATAAGTAGTTGTGCAGCACTACACACCTTGGTCACCACATTGACATTTTGTGGGGCCAGCTGTATGGGCGGCAGGAAATCCCGCCATTTATTAGAAAAAATACCAAAGGCGCACTCCACAAACCTTCTGGCTCTGCTTACGATAATTAAAATTGCGCCTCTTGGCATCCAAACCTTGTCTAGGAAAGGGACGTATGAGGTGGCTTGAAAGGACAAAACCCTCATCCCCTACAACCACATAAGGCGCTGGTGGGCCAGTTGAGCCAGGAAAGTTTGCTGGCTGTGGTACGTTCAGTTCCATTCTGGAAGCCCTGAAGATGAGAGCATCTGCAGTACTTCCATAGGACCCAATATCTACAATTATAAACCTGTAGTTTGTGTGTAATTATAGTATTGGGACCCTGAGTTCAGTGGCTTCTTAACTCGTATGTGCTTCCCGTCAAGGGCACCAATGCAATTTGGGAATTGAGCCCTCTCCAGGAAGCCCTGGGCGATATTAAGCCACTGCTGTCTGGTTGGAGGTGGCAGCACTGAAGCCTTCAGTGTCAACCAAATGGCGGCACATGTAGCCCGTACCACGCCAGCAATTGTGGAGGTCCCTATTCTAAAAACAAAATGTAACGACGAAAAAGAATTTCCTGTCGCAAGATATCTGAAATGAAACAAAAAAATACTACACTAAATAGCACAAGTTTAAAAATCGAGTACATTACTTTCCATTATGTAATGGCAATGTGTCTGGCAAGTTAAAATTAAATTAAATTAAAACAGGCTATACTCCAAGATTGGAACTCAATACTTTATATTCATACATTACCATATACACACGGGTGACGTATCCTCATCATTACAGCCAGGATTTGAATAATAAACCCCAGCGGAACTGGAATCTGGTGTGACTAAACAATTACTTGTTAGTACACCAAGTGACAAAGTGGTTGGCCCAAAAGCGCACACAGTTTATGAATAAAAATTAACTATATACAATACATGTTTACTTCTATTAAGTACTTATACATAGAACAGGTAAAGTTCTGAAGCCACAGGCCATAGACCAAACAGCTATGTATTGCCAAACAGTGGGTCATTCATGTATGAGTCTGATAATATATAGTCTTACCTTAAAGTAATAATGAGACGTTCTTCAGGTAACACACTCCGCCGCATCTTGGTGTCCTGGAAAGTTAAGGCAAGCGTCAACTCTCCCAACAGCCGATCCAAGGTAGCCACCGACATGGGGCAAAAATTGAAGAACTTCAGAGGGTGCGCACGGAGGTCACAGTACGAGCTAACAAAGAGACCTTTGCTGGCCCGCTGCGAAATGCTAGGATGCACCCACATATGCTTCCTCCGCGGTTCCTCCTCAATAATTTCTGGCTGCTCTCCAAAACAGCGGTAGACCAGCCAGTGCAAGAAGACATGGTCAGTGGATGATACAGTGAAAGTGGACATCCTGCAAAGGAAAATCCAATCACCAAACAAACACACACACGCCAAACAAACAAAATTCCCCAAACAATAGGAGCTGTCCAAAAAACCAAGGCATGCTGGGAGTATTTATATGTGTTTGCAGTTGAATGTAGAGGATGGATCAGTTTTTTTTCACGAGCGTGAAAAACGCATGCAATCCGCATGTCACACGCATGAGGAAAAATGCAATAATGCGACGCAATCGCATACAAAACTTACAGCACCCGCAAGCAAAATCGCATGATTTTCCCTGGACGCATCCGGACAAAATTTGTGACGCCCGTGTGAAAGAGGCCTTAGCAACCATCAGTGAAAAACAGATTGAATCCGCACTTGCTTCCGGATGCAATGCGTTTTTCACTGAAGCCCCATTCACTTCTATGGAGCCAGGGCTGCGTAAAAAACGCAGAACTGATGCTTGAAAAAAAAAAACGCGCATGTACACATACCCATTGTAAACCTTCCGTTTTTTTATCACGCGCGTGAAAAACGCAGACAAAACTGACTGAACTTGCTTGCAAAATGGTGCGAGTTTCACTGAACGCACCCGGAGCCAATCCGCCACGCTCGTGTGAAAGAGGCCTAAAAACCCAATTTTACAAATCCGTATGACACTTCTTAGCAATACGAATATGTGAATCAGACCGCCATGGCTTACAGATGGTCCACTTAGTGGAGGTGAATATCATTCTACCACTTTAGTACTTATTGGCCAAATAGTTGTAAATTATAAAGCATAACAAGCCAATATAAGGTACTAAAAACATTTCTACACCCATTGACCTCAATAAAATCAGTCAGCACCTGGCTTTAGATTTAAAGCTCATTAATAATTTTCCATAGCTGAAATACCATATACGTACATTCACAGTAATACATACAGGTATATAAATTGACTGTATAATAAAATCCATAGTAAATATAATATATACAACTTGAAAATCAAATCAGCAATAGGGCATACTTCTATTTTAACAATCATTGATGAAATGGGATGCTGTGATAATTTACAACACATCACTGAGCCTTGAAGTCTTAACCTTCCATCATTACCTTGTTAAAGCATGATTATTTTTCTCAATATCTTGTTCTGTTCTTCAAGTCCCCCGGGATCCAATAAAGCAGTGAGGATTTTCTTTTCACCAAATGCAGCCCAGCAGGGGGTCATTCACTGGCTAGTTGATGCTTATTGTGTGGGAGGTAGGACATCTAATAAACAAGCCGACTGCAGTGCGAGTGGGAAAAAGGAAATCCATTCCTCATTCCGTAAATTAGGTCAGTCTAACAAATTACAGTTATGTCACTTTAAAAAAAATAAAAATAAAAAATAATATAAAAACAATTGTATTCATGTGGTCCTTTACAGACTTTGCCGAGAAGTGGATCTTTTGGAAACATGGAATTGCTACGATAAATAATTTATATTTAGATATTTTTTTTTTCTTTAAATATACATGTAGTTTCATGGAACATGATCTAGGATCACACTGACCTATTCCTACAGAATAGTGTTTCTTTGTTGTATTACTGCACAAAATAAAGTTACATTTTCTAAATGATTTTATTATTTTAATTTGTTTAAAAAAAAAAAAAAATTTTTAACCATATTTAGACCTTGGTTGCATTTTGGTGGTGTTATTATATCAAACAGATTTATTTTTTTTTATGAATAATTTTAATGATCAGATTTTTAGGGCAAAAGTTGCAGAAAATGACAATGCTAACGTAATGTTTTCCTATGGATAAAGGTCACAGGGACTTTGCTGCTATCTCAAAGCATCCAAGATGATTAAAAAATGGGGGCTGTTATTCCCAGGATGGATGGCGAGGCTGAGCTAGAATCTACAGGACAACCCAATTTCTGTCCATTTATTATGTAATCGGCTATTTATTTCCATGGCTAGCATGTAATACATGTATGGTCAGATGCGGGCCAAAATTTGTTTCAATTTAAAAGGCTGTAGTCTTCATAAGACTCCTTAAAAGATTCTCCTTCCCATAACTGCCAATTATCACTTGAGCAAAGTCAAATGACTCCATGAAGCTACTCTAACCCTAGTGAGAACTTCCCTTAGATAAAGCTTGCTAGCTTAAAAGGAAACTTGTACTTCACCTAACCTCGGCTGCCCAATCCTTGATTCCACAACACTGGAATCAGCCGATGGCCCCCGCACGGTGGTTTCAGAAGGTGGACCATATATATATATCACATGGAGGAATTATCTGCTTGAAAAGCTAGAGCGCATTTTAAATTCCAAAAGATTTGGACGGACTCGAAAACATTCCGGAAGACACAAACCTTCCTTAACGGAATTTCGGACATAAACAGTCACCACGGCTAATCACTAAAGTATTTTAGCACATGCCCAATATATCCCCACTCCTCCCCCCGTCACCTTTCTCATTTTGTTATTTTTACCAGTTAGAGGTACTTTAACCATAGTTAATCATAAAATGGGTCATTAAAGGTTTTCAGCTATTAATGGTATTAAAAAAGCACGTTCTTCGGGGCTCTGCGAGCTTCCACTTTGACCACAAGTTTGTATTGTACTATTTATGTTTTGGACAAATTAATAAGGGTACTATCTGGTTATCTGTTCATACTGTAAAATCAATAAAAAGATAATTGAAAAGAAAAGATAAAGCTTGCTAGACCTATCGGTGGAGCTCTATTAGCTAAAGTGTGCACTACTTCTATTATATGTTACATATTATGCAGGCAGAAGGGTGGACACTTTTCCTGTCACTATTCCCATTGAGGTAAGCTATTGCCTGAGAAGATAGACTGAAGGTTTAGCGTCCCTTTAAGCCTTTTAGGGCATCGTATTAGTCAAACCCTAAGAATCCAAGTAAATAGATCAATATTCTAATATACACATTTACTTCTATTAATGTAATACATATCTAATATCTGATTAAATCTATCTTTCTCATTGTATGTATCTATCTCATATTATCTATCTCTTCATTTAGTTATCTCATATTTTCTATACATTTCATATTACTATCAGTTATCTATCTATCTGTCTATCTATCTATCTGTCTGTCTATCTATCTATCCATCTATCTCTCATATCTACCTACATATCTATCTAATATCTATGATATCTATCTAATATCTATACATCCTATGTATCTCATATTTTCTATCTATCTACATATCTATCTATCTATCTATTATTATTATTTATTATAGCGCTGTACATATAAAAAGGGGTATACATACATTATACAGACAATTGCAATAAGCATGAATGAGTTACAGACGGGTACAGAAGGAAGAGGAGCCTGAAAGAGCTATCTATCTATCTATCTATCTATCTATCTATCTATCTATCTATCTATCTATCTATCTATCGATCTAATATGTACTGTATCTAATATCTATCCATCCTATCTATCTCATAGCTAACTGTCATATCTATCTATCTATCTATCTCTCTGTCTATCTATCTATCTATCTATCTATCTATCTCCTCTATCTATCCATCTATCTATCTCATATCTACCTACATAGCTATCTAATATCTATCCATCCTCTCTCATATCTATCTATCTATCTCTTTTTCATTCATCTCATATTTCCTATACATCCCGTAATACTATCTATCCATCTTTTTAAATCATATCAATCATTTTCTACTGTATTTGATAATATATAATCTCCTATTTTGACATATCTCATGTGATCTTTCTATCCTTCTATCCACCCACTAGATAAAAACATGTAGCGTATATATCACATTTCCGATATTTGGCTAATGAGACTTCTTTCTACAGCCGACAGTTCCAGCCAATCTCAGAAGCAATATGGTTTGAAAACCTATTATTGTAAACAGGATGGCGGAATCTTGCTCCAGTAATAAGGTTTCTTTTGCTGTCTCATACATGGATATATCTTGAATTAGCAAACGTTTTTGATCACTAATTAAAAAAGGAAACCCTGTGACTCTTTTTATGAAAACTGAAAATACTCACAAATGATTTAATAAGTGAGGTGTCTGACAACTTTAACACTTCCTTCGCTTCTCGTTAATAAACGTAATTTGAGGTGGATTAAAAAAAAATTAAAAAAAATCCAAACATAGATTTCATTACATCGAATTTTGATCTCTGGATGTCTATGGACATTATAGACTTAGGTGTAAAAAAAAAAGTGAATCAACCTGCCTTTAAAAGCACAGCATGACCATGTAATTCTTTTTCCAGTTTGTGGTAAGAGATGATGAAACTTCTTTCCAAGTAGCTATCACCCAGATTTAGTGTGAAAAGTAGTGTAATTGTAATTCACGCCATCAGGGTTTATCAGCTGTTCTGTAGTTAGGGAAGGCTTGCTTTTCAAATAGGAAAGCTGCCAAGTGCTCTGTGTTACCTCCAGCAAGCTTATCGGATTCAGATAGGAGCCAAAACAGCAGCTGCACACATATGCAAATTGGCAATTAATAGTATAAAATTCTGCAAAAAAAAATAAAAAAATCTTCCAAACTGAAAATTCATTGGAATTACCTGAGCTCTAACCTTAGCTCTGAATGGAAGCCTCTGCCTTTGTCCACCGGGCAGGGATTAATTACCCTCTGGGGGGCTACCTTAAACCAGAAATTTCAAAATGTGCTTCATAGAGTGGATTGCAGTTGAGCTATATGTGCGCCTCACGACTAGATGTTAGATGGATGATGTTGGCGTTGGGAGATATTATATAGACTTCAAGATTGGCTTAGTGTCAGCTATGTGTGATGTTGGCACCAAGAGAGATTGTATGGATTTAATTGGCATGGATGATATTGATGCTGTCCTCATCAGAGGACACTATATGGGCATTGGCATCAAGAGATGAAGCTGGCATCATGAGTTATTATGGATGATGTTGGCATTATGCATCATTTAAATGAAAGGAAAAATTCTATAAAACATGTATAGTGCGCTATGCTGTATTGTAAATAATATATGGGATGCATTATCCTCTACGGTAAATTATAAGAATATTATCATTCGCCGTGGACATAAAAGCACAAGATCACGGGCGACTGCTTTTATTAATGGAATCCAAAAGTGACTCCCGATATTCTTTATAATTTACAGTAAGAAGTATATTTTTTCTTACAGCAGCCTCAGAACTTTTTTTTGAACATTAAGGTGGTGCTTTCTGCCCTGTTGCTCACCTCAGGCTACTTTCACATTAGCGTTTTTTTGCGGATCCGTCATGGATCTGCAAAAAAACGCTTCTGTTACAATAATACAACCGCATGCATCTGTCATCAACGGATCCGGTTGTATTATGTCTTCTATAGCCAAGACGGATCCGTCATGAACACCATTGAAAGTCAATGGGGGACGGATCCGTTTTCTATTGTGTCAGATTGTGTCAGAGAAAACGGATCCGTCCCCATTGACTTACATTGTGTGTCAGGACGGATCCGTCTTGCTCTGCACCACATCGCGGACGGAAAAACACTGCATGCAGCGTTATTCTGTCCGCGATGGGGACGCAACCAAATGGAACGGAATGCATCCTGGTGCGCTCCGTTTCGTTCAGTTCAGTTTTGTCCCCATTGACAATGAATGGGGACAAAACGTAAGCGTTTTTTTCCGCTATTGAGATCCTATGATGGATCTCAATAGCGGAATTGAAAACGCTAATGTGAAAGTAGCCTTAAGCCGTTCATACAGTAATCTCCAAGGATGTGATGAATTTCAATTTCCTTGTGGGCACGTCAAAAATATACAACTTGACCCAAACTATAAAGACGAAAGAAGACCTGCAACCCCTCCTGACAGGTCTGTTTTAGTAACTACTTGCATCCTCCATGTTATAACATCTCTGCAGCATCTCTTCTGATGACTCTATGTTGTGCCATTCATTTATTATTCCTTCTAGAAGTTAGGAATGAATTGCTAGCAGTCCGCAATGAAGGTCCAGATGGGTGTTGCCAGTTGGGGCTGTGTCTCTGCACAGTCTGACATTATCCAAGCAGTGCTGCCAGTGTCAGACTGTGCGGGGACATCCCCCCAACTGGTAACAGCCAACAGGACCTTCATTGCAAATTACTGGCCTTTCATTCATAGCTAGCGGGAATAATAAACAATGGCATCTCATAGAGTCATAAGAATAGATGCTATAGAACTGTGATGGCTGACCTCCGGCACTCCAGCTGTGGTAAAACTACAACTCCCAAGACGCACACTTGCTTAGCTGGTTTCAGAACTCCATAGAAATGAATGGAGCATGCTAGGAGTTGTAGTTTCACCACAGATGGAGTGCCGGAGGTTAGCCATCACTGGTATAGAAGTATTGCAAGGTGGAAGCAAGTAATTACTAAACAGACAAGTCAGGAGAGGGGAAAGGTCCCCTTTTAGGGCTCATGCACACAACCGTTGTTGTTTCGTGGTCCGTTTTTCACGGATCCGTTGTTCCGTATCTGAGTTGTTGTTTTTTTCTGATTTAAGTCCTCTTCCGTTCCGTTATTGCACAAAACATATCCGTATGGTTTCCGTATTTGATCCGTTTTTTGCGGATCGTATACAGAAACAGTAACTTATTAATCACCAAACACATGAGCAATATGGGCTGGGCATAGCATTTCTCAGTATGGATCCGCAAAATACGGATGACATACGGATGTGTTCCGTGTGCGTTCCGTATGTTTTGCGGACCCATTGACTTGAATGGGGCCCCGGACCGTGATTTGCGGACAATAATAGGACATGCTCTACTTTTTTGCGGAACGGCGATGCGGACAAACGGAAACGGAATGCACACGGAGTAACTTCTGTATTTTCTACAGCCTCATTGAAGTGAATGGTTCCGCATACGGTCCGCAAAAAAAACGTAACGGAAGCGGAAAGAAAATAAGTTTGTGCATGAGCCCTTAAGTGGATTTTCCCGTTCTCCCATGTCACAGAGGGGCTATGGCCTCATCAGACCATCTTGAACAATGGCCCTTCTCACCATCTCATAGCTTCACTCAGAATAGATGGTATTGGACCAGGGATGGGCAAACTCGGCCCTCCAGCTGTTTTAAAACTACAAATCCCATCATGCCCTGTTGTACCCCTGTGCATAGCCTGACATAGCTGTACGTCCAAGGTGGGCAAAGGGTGTATGGAGTGAACTGACGATCATACGTGGAGGGTATCGGCTGTGTAATACAGCTGACTTCCCCCTGAATGACTAGGATTTAAACCCCTAGATGCCATGGTCGGTCAATCTGCATCATCTGTGAGGTTAGTCAGACAGAGGGGACTCCCTCTGACCTCCGATCGGCACCCCATGCCTAATTTACATGGTGCTGATCAGTTGCTATGGCAGTCTGGAGACATCTCAAGTCTTCTAGGCCTGCCATAGTAAACTGCCTGTTAATTAACAAAAAAAAAAAAGTATGGAGAATCACCATATAGTGCAATAGTTCCCTAGGGGAACTAAACATTAAAAAAAAAACATTTTTAATAAAATTTAAATAAATAAAAATTCAAATCACCCCATTTTCCAAATTTCCAAATAAAAATAAGCAGACATAATTATTATTGCAGCCTCAGAACAATTAAAATATAAAACTACATACCCTGCACTTACCGTGGGTCAAATCGACATTTTTTTTGTGTCATTTTCGACCTCTGAAAAAAATTGAATATAAAGTGATCAAAAAGTTGGATATAACTACAGCTCACCCTGCAAAAAATAAATAAAAAATAGTCCTCAAATAGCTCCGTAGACAGAAAAAAGGTATAGGTGTCAGAATGTGGTGATGCAAAAAAAAAATTTTTAGGTTTTTATTTTTCTAGATAAATACGGTATTGTCGCAATTGTATATGAATAAGGTCATTGTGTTATTTTTAGCACACAGTGGACACCATAAAAAAACAAAACCCAAAAATAGGCAGAATTTTTTGTTGTTGTTTCATCACACAATGATTGTTTTTCCCTATTTTTCAATACAGGATATGGTAAATTAAAACTGTACCATTAACTTAAACATAAAATTAAACTTTTCCCACACACAAAAAAAAAACATGATGAATGCCATTTGCTGAAGTGAGACGACCCCTATATGTCAACTCTTTGACAAAGTAATGTTTGGCTTTTACATGCAGATCATTTGACCCGGATCCTATACTACGTGCAGCCAATTTTGAAGTCTGAATGAATACATTTTTGAGATGATATGGTGAACCTCAAGGTCTCGTCTGTGAACCCGTGATGTTAGTCCTGGACTGGACACAGCCACTAGGTCATATATTTTTTGTTTGTTGATACATTCATTGACAGAAAAAATCCTGCTCCAAGGAGTTGGAATCAAAAAAAACTTTCTATGTGTGATTGGAATTATGATATATGGAAGAGATTTTTTTCCGTTTTGCGGGCCGTTTTTTGCGTTCCGTATACGGTCCGTATACGGAACCATTCATTTCAATGGTTCCGCAAAAAAACGGAATGTACTCCGTATGCATTCCGTTTCCGTTTTTTCCATTTTTCCGTTCCGTTAAAAGATAGAACAGGTCCTATTATTGCCCACAAATCACGTTCCGTGGCTCCATTGAAGTCAATGGGTCCGCAAAAAAACGGAACACATACGGAAATGCATCCGTATGTCTTCCGTATCCGTTCTGTTTTTTGCAGAACCATCTATTGAAAATGTTATGCCCAGCCCAATTTTTTCTATGAAATTACTGTATACTGTATATGCCATACGGAAAAACGGAACGGAAACGGAAACACAACGGAAAGAAAAAACAGAACAACAGATCCGTTTAAAACGGACCGCAAAACACTGAAAAAGCCATATGGTCGTGTGAAAGAGGGTTTAAGGCGAAGGGATAAGGCTACATTCACACCACAGTGAAAAATATTTTTTTGACAGCCGTCACACTGCCGTTCTTAGACCCACTGCAGTCTATGGGGCTATTCACACACAGCCATTTTTTTATGGCCAGTAAATAGCAGCCGTCCAAAAATATAGGACACATCCTATTTTTGGCCGTTTTCACGGCTAGACGGACCCCAGTGAAATCAATAGGACAGTTTTTAACAGCCGCATAGAGAAGAGTGCACCCATCTAAGGGTCCATTCACACGTCCGCAATTTAGTTCCGCATTTTGCAGAACGGAATTGCGGACCCATTCATTTCTATCGGACAGCACAATGTGCTGCCCAGATATGGAATTGCAGACCCGCACTTCCGGGTCCGCAATTACGTTCCCGAAAAAAATAGAACATGTCCTATTCTTGTCCGCAATTGCGGACAAGAATAGGCATTGTCTTTTAGTGCCGGCGATGTGTGGTCCACAAAATGCGGAACGCACATTGCCGTGTCCATGTTTTGCGGATCCGCAAAACACGTTACGCACGTGTGAATGGACCCTAATAGGCATTAAAAAATGGTACACTAGTAGAAAATGGCCATTCAGGGGTTAAAATACAACAAAAATAATAATACTCACCTCATCCAGTCCATTGCAAGCACCAGGACACTTGCTCCCCACAGGACCTGACGCTTCTAGCGTCTTGACGTCATCACAGGTCCTTTCTTTTTTTTCAAATATCGTCTTTATTGAGATCAATAAATCATATCTTTTCAATGCAGGTGTTTACAGTGTTATTAATCAAACTATGCATGGTACAGGTATTTTACATATTAAATATTACATTTGGTAAAAGCAATGACAGTGTAAGTCCCTACAATGTTGCACATTATTACAGGTATGGCATTATCTCCATTTTCCTTTATATAGTCATTAACAATAACCCCTACTTAAACATCCCCAAACTATCCCGCCCGCTCCCTCCCTCCCTCTCACTTTAAGGTCTTTTGCATATTTAAACATCATCCCTATTGTCTATCAGCTGAACTTTCCCCACTTATCAGTCTATCTGCAAAATCCCCAGGGTATTTAATCATTTCCTTTTTAGGTACCACTCTGAATATATAAAGGGTTTCATTGTCTCCACTAACTCCTCATTGCTTAGGGCTATTCTTATGAATGCTTCCCATCTGTTGAAAAATATATTAACCCATTTCCCCTTGTTTTGCTCTGCTTCCGCCTTCTCAAGTACAAAACATGAATTAGTGTGCAGAAAAACACCGCTCATTGAGTGCACTGTAGGATTGAGCCACTCTCTAAAAAGACACCTTTTGGCTGCTAATAGCAGTATATGTACAAGTGGGGTTAGTTTTTGCCCCTCGGGGGCCACCTGAAATAATAGAAGCCCCCCGTAATAAGTGAGATTTCAACTTTTAGGTGGCTTTTAAGTTGGAAAATAACCGATGTCCAAAACTTTTTCGTCTCCGGACAAGACCATACGCCATGGTACAGATCCGTGCCATTTTCATGACATTTAGGGCACTTTGTGATTCTGTCTGTTTGAGGCACCCGAGAGGCAAAACGAAAGCCATAGATAGCTTTATGTATCATCCTAAAGTACGTCTCCCTCCAACCCTCATTCGGTGTTACTTTCCTGAGTGTCTCCCATCCTTTCAGAATGATCTGCTTTGCATCTACTGATGGGAACTCTTTTCCCCAATTTGAGAAGAGGCTTTCAGCTATTTGTCTCTGTTTCATATCTCTCAAACCCCTGTACAACTCTGAGAGTGATTTTTTCCTAAGTCCCTGACCGATCAGTAGGTCAAAGTCCTTCATTCCCATTTCCCTTGTTAGGTTTAAGACCCGTTTGGTTAGAAATTCCTTGACTTGTGAGTATGCCAAAGGGTGCTGATTCTTTAACATTGGGAACCTAGCCACAAATTCCCTATGGTTGAGGTATCTTCCATGTTGTGTATCCCACATATCTCTAACATTACTGATCCCCAATTCTTTCCATTTTTGGAAGTGTTTAGCTTCACTCCCTGCTGGGAATTCTGGGTGTCCCCATAGACTCATGTATTTAGACAAAGTGAAGGGCAATGAGAACAATTTACGAATTGCTTTCCAACTCTCCACAGTATCCTTTATTAAGAGGCTCCCTTTTGCCTCAGGGGGCATGGCACTGTATTTAGTGTGCAACAGAGCTGACATTGACCAGGGAGCTATCAATTGCTCCTCCAGGTTAGTATTGGTATAATATTGTGTTTTAAATATCCAATCCAGGCTATGTCTTAAAAGACTTGCCAGGTTGTATGCTCTTATGTCTGGAATGTTTAGCCCCCCTAAGTTTTTTGGTAATTGCAGTTTAGCTAAGGAAATTCTGGATCCCCCCAAAGAAATGATCTAAACGCTTTCTCCAATGCATTAATGTCTTTATGTTTGAGTAGGATGGGGATCGTCTGTAAGGGGTAAAGGAGTTGGGCTACACACATCATTTTTAGAAGCTGACTCCTCCCTCCCAGGGACAGTGGAAGGTTCATCCATCTCTTAATATCCGCAAGGATTTTTTTGATCAGTGGTGAGTAATTTAATGTGTATAAGGAGTCAGGAGTGCAGCCTATGTTAATTCCTAGGTATTTTATCAAACGAGTAGCTATCTGTAGGGGAAAACCCACAGGTCGTGCATGAAGCTTTGTCGCCTGGGGTCCGATAAACATCAACTCCGATTTATCTGTGTTGACTTTAAATTCCGAGATGGCACCAAAATCTTCCATTAATCCAAATAAATGGCCTATGTCTCTGTGTGGTTTTTCTAAGAACACTAGCAAGTCATCAGCAAAGAGTGCATGTTTTATTACCTTTTTTCCTGACTTACCAATTTTGATTCCCTCCAACCTAGCATCTCTCTCAAGTTGTCTAGATAAAGGTTCCAGCGCCAGATTAAAAAGGAGCGGGGAAAGTGGACACCCCTGTCTCGTCCCCTTACCCAAATGTATGGGACTAGATAGGAATCCTGGTGTAGAGACTCTAGCTTGTGGGCTTGAGTAAATTCCGTTCAGGAAACTTCTAAATGGTCCCTCAAATCCCATTTTATCTAACACCTCTCCCATCCATCCCCAGTCTACGTTGTCGAACGCTTTTTCCGCGTCAATGGTTATTATGGCCGGGGATGCATGGGAGGCGGGCCTGAGCTTTACCTCGTCCAATGCCAACAAAACTTTTCGGATATTCATCACTGCCGATCTACCTTGGATAAAACCAACCTGGGCAAGCGACATCAACTTAGGTAACAAGTTTGAGAGCCTATCTGCCAGGATTTTAGATATGATTTTAAGATCGACATTGATGAGGGAAATTGGACGGCCTTCTCTAGGGGTAGATTTTTAAAAATGTGGTGACTGTTTCCGTGGAAACCGGGGCATTTAGCATCTCTCTGTCTTCAGCCGTTAGTTTAGACATTTGGACTCCATTTAGCCAACTACTCCCATCTCTGCCTTGAGGAGGATTAGCTGCATATAAATCTGCATAAAATTCTCCGCCCCTGTATTACTGATTTTCCTGCATCCCAAAATAGTTGATGGTTGCCTATGTCTTTATTTTCCTGTTCATATTCTAACCACCAACCCTTTAGGAAGTTGTTGAATTCCTCATCTTTAAATAGTGCAGTTGGGAACCGCCATAGGTAGTCAGATCCTCTGGGAGTTTCCCTTCTCAAGGTGATAGTTATCGGGGAATGATCTGAAATGATCATGTCCTCTATGTGTGGATCTGAGAAGTGTAATGATCCTATTTTATCGCATAATATATAGTCTAGTCGTGACAACGACTGGTGGGCATGTGAGTAGTGTGTGTACTCCCTTCCTTCTGGATTACGGACCCTCCACATGTCTATCAAGTCTGCATCAGTTATGAGTTGTGCTAATCTGTTGTCGTTACTTCCTTTTTTCCCCTCTTTCCCAGGACCCCTTCGCCTGTCTTCTTTTTCATTTAACACTGTGTTCATGTCCCCTGCGATTATTTTCAATTTCGTCAGTTCTTTGGATATATCCCTCGTTAATGCATTGAAGAAAGGTCGATCGCACTCATTTGGACCGTACACGTTGAAGATACTTACATCTCTTCCTCCATCTGTGAGATTTAATTTGGAAACCCTACCCTGTTTATCATTAGTGTGACCAATCACTTTATAGGGCAGCCCATTCTTTAGCAGTGTCAGCACTCCTGCTTTCTTTCCCACAGACCCTGAGCCATATACTTCCCCTTACCCAGTATTTTTTCATTCTCCCTAAGTCCTCAGCTGGGAGATGGGTTTCTTGCAAAAGAGCGATATCGGCTCCCAATTGTTTAAGGTGTTTCAGGATCAACCTACGTTTGTTGGGAGACCTCAGTCCCTTGACATTCCAAGAGACTATCTTTATACGGTTATCCATTAGGGTATATGATATCCTGATAACCCCCCCCTCCCCCCCCCCCCCCCCAACTTTAAGCAAAACTATAACCTTAAGATGTCCTGCCAATGGTACAACCCGGGGTGATCTGCACCCTATAACTAGCCATTGCTTTAGACCTCTGAGAAACATTTGAGTTTTGGCTTCACTTTTTTCCAACAATAGAGAAACCATCTTGTGGGGAAAAAAGAAAAAAAACAACAGAAGAGAAACTACTCCGTTCTCTTACCTCCTCCGTCCTAGACACCTGTGTACATTGCATAAATGTCAATAAGAACAGTAATAACATTAAACCATTTGCTATTAATATGTTCCCCATTCTATAGACAGCTCCCCCCTTTTCGATCAATATCGGAAACACTGACCCTACACATTGCATGATCTATTCAAAGCCTAAATATACATTGACAATCGCTAGGGTGCAATGCCCTCCCTCATTTCATGGCTTTTCCTACCCCGTTCGGATTTAAGTACCCGTACCCATGTTTCATCCTCTATATTATACTGGAGCGTCTACTATCATATTATAGCAATGTCCAACTCTTTTGTTAGAAGCAAAAAGCTCAACTATGACAGGAGCCACATTATACTTATCAGTCCCGCAGATATGTGAGGGAGTCAATCGATCAGTCCGCGACCGTACAATCCCGTGGCGATCTTCTCACATTTCTGGATACTGGTGATATCTGGCCAGAAGAGGCTTGTTCCAGGTGTTCTTTTGAGGATGTATGTTCTGTGGCCTTGTAAGTGATGGCTGGTAACCTCTGCCTCTTTGAAAGAATATCTTGTAAAGCGATTCCCGCCTCCTCCGGGTCCGTGTACGGCTCCATTTTGTTATTAGGGGAAAAAAAACTCAGTGTCGCGGGGTACAGTAAGGAGAATCTTATCTGATTCTTGAATAGCGTAGAACATAGTGGAGCAAAGGCCCTCCTGCGTTTGGTCACCTCCGCAGAGAAATCTCCAAAGATCAGCACACGGTGACCTCTTATGTCAATAGCTTTGCCGTTCTGCTTAAACGCTCGTAATATGGCCGCCTTATCTGCATAGTCTAGGTATTTGACGATTACTTGACGTGCCCTGGCGTTGTTTCGAGGAGCGCTTGGAGCCTTGTCGCGTCTGTCAGGCCCATATTGTGGATTATATGGACCAACTCTATGTGCTCTCTCAACTTTGCAGCTAGCCTCCAGGCCTAGCGCTTCTGCGGGCACATATGATTTCCAGGTCTTTGGCCTGTACAGCCTCAGGAAGGCCCACTATACGTAAGTTGCTACTTCGAGAGCGATTTTCTAGATCGTCCACCTTTTCCCATAATCTGGCATTCTCCAATGGAGCTCTCTCAAGCTGTTTGCGCATCTCCTCATAGTCGCCTTCCATCGCAGCCATTCTTGTCTGCAGCGTTTCCAGCCGCGAGTCGTGCTGCACAACTTCTGCTTTTAGCTTGTTGAACGAGAGTACCACCGTGGAGGACAAGGCCTCCTGTAGATCTGGTAAAATACGTGTCGCCACTTCCATCGCAAGGAATTTATAGTCGATGACCATTTTCTCCTCCTGCGTGGTTTGAACGTCTGCATCCTCCTTCTGCTCATTACTTGTCATAGCTGACATTTCCACCTCTGGTGGCTGCGCCATATTGATGTCAGTTGGCGCCTTCCCGGATTTTGCCGTGGTTTTCTTAGATTTGCTCCCCATCTGGACAACGTAACGGTCCATCGACCGGTGGTGCAATTATGCAGTAGTGCGATGATCCGGTCTGTGACTCTAACCAGACAGTTTGCAGGGGATTTATGTGGAAAGCGGTGTCTTTCGGAGCAGAGCTCTTAGTGCGCGCTTCTCACCATGTCGGCACCGGAACCGGAATCCATCACAGGTCCTTTCAAGTTATATCATGTGAGGAGTGAGTGTCCCCTTCACTGGATGCAGCAGGACCTGCAATATGTCATCACGATGGGAGGGCAGGTCCTGTCCTGCCCATCCCGTGAGAATTCGAGTGTCACTGCTCATTCAAGTGGATGAGGTGAGCATTTCTTATTATTGTTTTTTTTTTATGTCGGCACCAGCGGGGATGTGGGGGTAGGCAGGGGAACAAGCGGGGGCCATTATACATGTAAGGGGGCACAACTATATATACAGTCAGGTCCATAAATATTGGGACATCAACACAAATATAACATTTTTGGCTCTATACACCACCACAATGGAATTGAAATGAAATGAACAAGATGTGCTTTAACTGCAGACTGTCAGCTTTAATTTGAGGGTATTTACATCCAAATCAGATGAACAGTGTAGGAATTACAACAGTTTGCATATGTGCCTCCCACTTGTTAAGGGGCCAAAAGTAATGGGACAATTGGCTTCTCAGCTGTTCCATTGCCAGGTGTGTGTTATTCCCTCATTATCCCAATTACAATGAGCAGATAAAAGGTCCAGAGTTCATTTCAAGTGTGATATTTGCATTTGGAATCTGTTGCTGTCAACTCTCAAGATGAGATCCAAAAAGCTGTCACTATCAGTGAAGCAAGCCATCATTAGGCTGAAAAAAGAAGCAAAAAAAACATCAGAGAGATAGCAAAAAGATTAGGCGTGGCCAAAACAACTGTTTGGAACATTCTTAAAAAGAAAGAACGCACCGGTGAGCTCAGCAACACCAAAAGACCTGGAAGACCACGGAAAACAACTGTGGTGGACTACCGAAGAATTATTTCTCTGGTAAAGAAAACACCCTTCACAACAGTTGGCCAGATCAAGAATACTCTCCAGGAGGTAGGTGTATGTGTGTCAAAGTCAACTATCAAGAGAAGACTTCACCAGAGTGAATACAGAGGGTTCATCACAAGATGTAAACCATTGGTGAGCCTCAAAAACAGGTAGTCCAGATTAGAGTTTGCCAAACGACATCTAAAATAGCCTTCACAGTTCTAGAACAACATCCTATGGACAGATGAGACCAAGATCAACTTGTACCAGAGTGATGGGAGAGAAGAGTATGGAGAAGGAAAGGAACTGCTCATGATCCTAAGCATACCACCTCATCAGTGAAGCATGGTGGTGGTAGTGTCATGGCGTGGGCATGTATGGCTGCCAATGGAACTGGTTCTCTTGTATTTATTGATGATCTGACTGCTGACAAAATCAGCAGGATGAATTCTGTAGTGTTTCGGGCAATATTATCTGCTCGTATTCAGCCAAATGCTTCAGAACTCATTGGACGGCGCTTCACAGTGCAAATGGACAATGACCCAAAGCATACTGCAAAAGCAACCAAAGAGTTTTTTAAGGGAAAGAAGTGGAATGTTATGCAATGGCCAAGTCAATCACCTGACCTGAATCCGATTGAGCATGCATTTCACCGTTTCAGGGGACTACCTCTTGAAGCTCATCAAGAGAATGCCAAGAGTGTGCAAAGCAGTAATCAAAGCAAAAGGTGGCTACTTTGAAGAACCTAGAATATTACATATTTTCAGTTGTTTCACACTTGTTTGTTATGTATATAATTCCACATGTGTTAATTCATAGTTTTGATGCCTTCATAGTCATGAAAATAAAGAAAACTCTTTGAATGAGAAGGTGTGTCCAAACTTTTGGTCTGTACTGTACATACTAGCAGAAGGACCCGGCTTCGCACAGGTATATTTCATGTATTTCATTTAATGTTTGTGTGTGTTGTTAAAAGATATCGACAGCATCTCCCATAACAGTGACCTTTACAGCACCCCACCCCTTTAACAGTGAACTTCACAGTCCCCCACCCCTTAACACTGACTCCTCCACAGTGCCCCGCCACTTTAAAATGGGACCTCCACAGCAGCCTATCCCCTTAACTTTGACCTTCACAGCAGCCCACCCCTTAAACAGTGAGTTTCACAGCACCCCACTCCCCTGACAGTGACCTCCTCAGGGGCCCGCCCCCTTAATAGTGACCTGCACAGTACCTTGCTGCCTTAACAATGACCTCACAGTACCCTGCTGTCTTAACAGTGACCTCCACGGCAGTTGCCCCTTTAATAGTGGCCCCTGCCCCCTTAACAGTGACCTCCACAGTGTCCGTCCCTTTAACAGTGACCTTCACAGCGCCCTGCCCTTTTAATGCTAGGGCTACACGACGACATGTGTCGCGTGACATTTTGTCTCAACAATTTTTATAATGATAGATAGGCTATGGTGTCGCACTGCGACACGTGACATGCTGTGACTGCGACACGACAGTCACGTTGCATGTCACATGTCGCAGTGCAACACCATAGACTATCATTATAAAAATTGTCTTGCGACATTGGTGTGACATCAATGTCGCGCGAGTCCATGACACATGTAGCAGTGTAGTTGTGCCCTATGTGTTGTGCGACTTATTGTCACGTGAGACATGTCGTCGTGTCGTCCTAGCCTAAAGCTGACCTACAGCAGTGAAGAAAAATGGCTGGGTTTTTATGAAAACCTGGAGTAAAACTGTGTGTATGTGGAGACTAAGGGCCTGCGAGCTTCTATTGGCTGATAAGGGACATCTGACCGTGTGTATGGCAGTTGGGATATGAAGAGAAAGATTTGCAGGCTTGTATTAGCTAATGCAGGTAATTTTTGGGGAATATCTCAGGAACGGTACGTCATAGAACGCTGAGACCTGGTCTAAAACCTTCCCGGACATCTGATGTACCTGTGTGCCAAATTTGTTGAAGATCGGTCCAGTCGTTTGGTCGTGCATAACGAACAGACAGACAGACGTCGGGACAGACAGAAACTCATTGTGTACCGGAATGTTACCTCCACAGTATTCTTTCCCAGATAGTAAGTGATATGTGTACCAAGTTTAGTAGAAATTGATCGATGAGTTTTTGAGTTACAGAGCAATATGTGTGTAGCAAAAACTGTTGGAGCACACAAACTCCATTCAGCTGCTGTGTAGGGGTGTATGACCCCCACAAGATTTATTTCCAGGTAGCAAGGGATGTGTATACCAAGTTTCGTTGAAATCGATGGTTGCATTTTTGAGTGATCAATAAACATACATACATACAGTCAGGTCCATAAATATTGGGAGATCGACACAAATCTTACATTTTTGGCTCTATACACCACAACAATGGATTTGTAATGAAACTAACAAGATGTGCTTTAACTGCAGACTGTCAACTTTAATTTGAGGGTATTTACATCCAAATCAGGTGAACGGTGTAGGAATTACAACAGTTTGCATATGTGCCTCCCACTTGTTAAGGGACTAAAAGTAATGGGACAGATTAATAATCATAAATCAAACTTTCACTTTGTAATACTTGGTTGCAAATCCTTTGCAGTCAATTCCAGCCTGAAGTCTGGAACGCATAGACATCACCAGACGCTGGGTTTCATCCCTGGTGATGCTCTGCCAGGCCTCTACTGCAACTGTCTTTAGTTCCTGCTTGTTCTTGGGGCATTTTCCCTTCATTTTTGTCTTCAGCAAGTGAAATGCATGATCAATCGGATTCAGGTCCGGTGATTGACTTGGCCATTGCATAACATTCCACTTCTTTCCCTTAAAAAAACTCTTTGGTTGCTTTTGCAGTATGCTTTGGGTCATTGTCCATCTGCACTGTGAAGCGCCGTCCAATGAGTTCTGAAGCATTTGGCTGAATATGAGCAGATAATATTGCCCGAAACACTACAGAATTCATCCTGCTGCTTTTGTCAGCAGTCACATCATCAATAAATACAAGAGAACCAGTTCCTTTGGAAGCCATACATGCCCACGCCATGACACTACCACCACCATGCTTCACTGATGAGGTGGTATGCTTAGGATCATGAGCAGTTCCTTTCCTTCTCCATACTCTTCTCTCCCATCACTCTGGTACAAGTTGATCTTGGTCTCATCTGTCCATAGGATGTTGTTCTAGAACTGTGAAGGCTATTTTAGATGTCATTTGGCAAACTCTAATCTGGACTACCTGTTTTTGAGGCTCACCAATGGTTTACATCTTGTGGTGAACCCTCTGTATTCACTCTGGTGAAGTCTTCTCTTGATTGTTGACTTTGACACACATACACCTACCTCCTGGAGAGTATTCTTGATCTGGCCAACTGTTGTGAAGGGTGTTTTCTTTACCAGAGAAAGAATTCTTCGGTCGTCCACCACAGTTGTTTTCCGTAGTCTTCCAGGTCTTTTGGTGTTGCTGAGCTCACCGATGCGTTCTTTATTTTTAAAAATGTTCCAAACAGTTGTTTTGGCCAGGCCTAATCTTTTTGCTATCTCTCTGATGGGTTTGTTTTCTTTTTTCAGCCTAATGATGGCTTGCTTCACTGATAGTGACAGCTTTTTGGATCTCATCTTGAGAGTTTACAGCAACAGATTCCAAATGCAAAAATCACACTTGAAATGAACTCTGGACCTTTTATCTGCTCATTGTAATTGGGATAATGAGGGAATAACACACACCTGGCCATGGAAGAGCTGAGAAGCCAATTGTCCTATTACTTTTGGCCCCTTAACAAGTGGGAGGTACATATGCAAACTGTTGTAATTCCTGCACCGTTCACCTGATTTGGATGTAAATACCCTAAAATTAAAGCTGACAGTCTGCAGGTAAAGCACATCTTGTTCATTTCATTTCAAATCCATTGTGGTGGTGTATAGAGCCAGAAATGTTAGAATTGTGTTGATGTCCCAATATTTATGGACCTGACTGTACATACAGACATATATATATACGCCCTTCTTTTTATATATATATAGACTAGCAGAAGGATCTGGCTTTGCACAGGTATATTTCATCTATTTCATTTAAAGTTTCTGTGTGTCGTTAAAAGATATCAACAGTATCCCCCCATAACAGTGACCTCTACAGCACCCCGCCCCACGGTCTGCTGAGCTGTGTATCTAATCCTATCCTGTGTGATACTGTCCGCTGAGCTATGTATCTAATCCTATCCTGTGTGATACTGTCCGCTGAGCTATGTATCTAATCATATCCTGTGTGATACTGTATGCTGAGCTGTGTATCTAATCCTATCCTGTGTGATACTGTCTGCTGAGCTGTGTATCTAATCATATCCTGTGTGATACTGTCTGATGAGCTGTGTATCTAATCCTGTAATGTGTGATACTGTCTGGTGAGCTGTGTATCTAATCCTATCATGTGTGATACTGTTTGCTGAGATGTGTATCTAATCCTATCCTGTGTGATACTGTCTGCTGAGCTGTGTATGTAATATCCTAACCTGTGTGATACTGCCTGCTGAGCTGTGTATCTAATCCTATCCTGTGTGATACTATCTGCTGAGCTGTGTATCTAATCCTATCCTGTGTGATACTATCTGCTGAGCTGTGTATCTAATCCTATCCTGTGTGATACTGTCTGCTGAGCTGTGTATCTAATATCCTATCCTGTGTGATACTGTCTGCTGAGCTGTGTATCTAATCCTATCCTGTGTGATACTGTCTGCTGAGCTGTGTATCTAATCCTATCCTGTGTGATACTATCTGCTGAGCTGTGTATCTAATCCTATCCTGTGTGATACTATCTGCTGAGCTGTGTATCTAATCCTATCCTGTGTGATACTGTCGGCTGAGCTGTGTATCTAATATCCTATCCTGTGTGATACTGTCTGCTGAGCTGTGTATAGAATCCTATCCTGTGTGATACTGTCTGCTGAGCTGTGTATCTAATCCTATCCTGTGTGATACTATCTGCTGAGCTGTGTATCTAATCCTATCCTGTGTGATACTATCTGCTGAGCTGTGTATCTAATCCTATCCTGTGTGATACTGTCTGCTGACCTGTGTATCTAATCTTATGTTGTGTGATACTGTCTGCTGAGCTGTGTATCTAATATCCTATCCTGTGTGATACTGCCTGCTGAGATGTGTATCTAATCCTATCACGCGAGATACTGTCTGCTGAGCTGTATATCTAATCATATCATGTGTGATACTGTCTGCTGAGCTGTGTATCTAATCAAATCCTGTGTGATACTGTCTGCTGAGCTGTGTATCTAATCATATCCTATGTGATACTGCCTGCTGAGCTGTGTATCTAATCCTTGCTGAGCTGTGTATCTAATCATATCATGTGTGATACTGTCTGCTGAGCTGTATATCTAATCATATCCTGTGTGATACTGCCTGCTGAGCTGTGTATCTAATCATATCCTGTGAGATACTGCCTGCTGAGCTGTGTATCTAATCATATCCTGTGTGATACTGCCTGCTGAGCTGTGTATCCAATCCTGACACATCATATGACTGAATATTTAAGGACCTGAGAACTGCTAAAACCTGTGATCAGTTGTTATGGAAACCTGAAGAAGGGCCTGCAAGTTTCTATTGGCTGATAAGGGACATGTGACCATGTGTATGGCAGTTGGCATATGAAGAGAAAGACTTGCAGGCTTGTATTGGCTAATGCAGGTCATTTTTTGGGAATAGCTCAGGAACAGTGGGGTACCTCAGGGATCTGTTCTGGGATCCATATTGTTTAATATCTTTATCAGCGAAATTGCAGAAGGCCTCGATGGTAAGGTGTGTCTTTTTGCTGATGACACAAAGATTTGTAACTGGGTTGATGTTCCTGGAGGGATACACCAAATGGAAAAGGACTTAGAAAAACTAGAGGAATGGTCAAAAATATGACAACTAAAATTTAATGTTGATAAGTGCAAGATAATGCACCTGGGGCGTAAAAACCCAAGAGCAGAATATAAAATCAGTGATACAGTCCTAACCTCAGTATCTGAGGAAAGGGATTTAGGGATCATTATTTCAGAAGACTTAAAGGTAGGCAGACAATGTCATAGAGCAGCAGGAAATGCTAGCAGAATGCTTGGGTGTATAGGGAGAGGCATTACCAGTAGAAAGAGGGAGGCGCTCATGCCGCTCTACAGAGCACTAGTGAGACTTCATTTGGAGTATTTTGCTCAGTACTGGAGACCATATCTCCAGAAGGATATTGATACTTTGGAGAGAGTTCAGAGAAGAGCTACTAAACTGGTACATGGATTGCAGGATAAAACTTACCAGGAAAGATTAAAGGACCTTAACATGTATAGCTTGGAAGACAGACGAGACAGAGGGTATGTCATAGAAACTTTTAAATACATAAAGGGAATCAACAAGGTAAAAGAGGAAAGAATATTTAAAAGAAGAAAAACTTCTACAAAAGGACATAGTTTTAAATTAGAGGGGCAAAGGTTTAAAAGTAATATCAGGAAGTATTACTTTACTGAGAGAGTAGTGGATGCATGGAATAGCCTTCCTGCAGAAGTGGTAGCTGCAAATACAGTGAAGGAGTTTAAGCATGCATGGGATAGGCATAAGGCCATCCTTCATATAAGATAGGGCCATGGGCTATTCAGAGTATTCAGTATATTGGGCAGACTAGATGGGCCAAATGGTTCTTATCTGCCGACACATTCTATGTTTCTAACGGTACGTCCTAGAGAGCTAAAACTTTCCTGGACACCTGATGTACCTGTGTGCCAAATTTGGTGAAGATCGGTCCAGTCGTTTGGTCGCACATAAAGAACAGACAGATGTCCAGACAGAAACTCATTTTTATTTATATGAGAAATATATATATACACTCACCTAAAGAATTATTAGGAACACCTGTTCTATTTCTCATGAATGCAATTATCTAGTCAACCAATCACATGGCAGTTGCTTCAATGCATTTAGGGGGGTGGTCCTGGTCAAGACAATCTCCTGAACTCCAAACTGAATGTCAGAATGGGAAAGAAAGGTGATTTAAGCAATTTTGAGCGTGGCATGGTTGTTGGTGCCAGACGGGCCGGTCTGAGTATTTCACAATCTGCTCAGTTACTGGGATTTTCACGCACAACCATTTCTAGGGTTTACAAAGAATGGTGTGAAAAGGGAAAAACATCCAGTATGCGGCAGTCCTGTGGGCAAAAATGCCTTGTGGATGCTAGAGGTCAGAGGAGAATGGGCCGACTGATTCAAGCTGATAGAAGAGCAACGTTGACTGAAATAACCTCTCGTTAAAAACGAGGTATGCAGCAAAGCATTTGTGAAGCCACAACACGCACAACCTTGAGGCGGATGGGCTACAACAGCAGAAAACCCCACCGGGTACCACTCATCTCCTACAAATAGGAAAAAGAGGCTACAATTTGCACGAGCTCACCAAAATTGGACTGTTGAAGACTGGAAAAATGTTGCCTGGTCTGATGAGTCTCGATTTCTGTTGAGACATTCAAATGATAGAGTCCGAATTTGGCGTAAACAGAATGAGAACATGTATCCATCCTCTGATGGCTACTTCCAGCAGGATAATGCACCATGTCACAAAGCTCGAATAATTTCAAATTGGTTTCTTGAACATGACAATGAGTTCACTGTACTAAAATGGCCCCCACAGTCACCAGATCTCAACCCAATAGAGCATCTTTGGGATGTGGTGGAACGGGAGCTTCGTGCCCTGGATGTGCATCCCTCAAATCTCCATCAACTGCAAGATGCTATCCTATCAATATGGGCCAACATTTCTAAAGAATGCTATCAGCACCTTGTTGAATCAATGCCACGTAGAATTAAGGCGGTTCTGAAGGCAAAAGGGGGTCCAACACCGTATTAGTATGGGGGCACTAATAATTCTTTATATATATATATATATATACACACATACAGGTGAAACTCGAAAAATTAGAATATTGTGCAAAAGTTCATTTATTTCAGTAATGTAACTTAAAATTAGAATTTTGTGAAAAGGTTCAATATTCTAGGCTCAAAGTGTCACACTCTAGTCAGCTAATTAACCCATACCCCCTGAGCAAAGGGTACCTGAGATTGTGACTTTGGGGTTTTCATAACCTGTAAGCCATAATTATCCAAATTATAACAAATAAAGGCTTGACATATCTCGCTTTGCATGTAATGAGTCTCATATGTTAGTTTCACCTTTTAAGTTGCATTACTGAAATAAATGAACTTTGCACGATATTCAAATTTTTCGAGTTTCACCTGTATATACTGTATATATATTGTGAGGGGTAGCCTTCTTTCAGGGGATCATCCTTACAGATACGGCTTCAGGACACTAAGTTTAAAGGGACACTGACAGGGCCAAAAAGCATATTTAGGTATATATATGACATTACAGGTCTTATAAAGTGTATTAGAATCATCTAAGTATCCCCCCTGTCCACCTTATAAATACAGTAAAATGAAGTTTTATAACCTGCTTGAATCGTGTTCAATCTGCCCAAGGGGCAGCGTTTCATCTCATTTTGCGCCCAGCCAGCCTCGCCACAACTGCCGTTTGAAGCGCCGCCCAGCTCATCAATATTCACTTCGCTGGGCGGCTACTAGTGTCCCCGACGCAAGATCCGGCGCATGCCCAATACAATACTATGGGCATCGGCCTCCTGCGCATCTTCAGCGCATGCACCCGGCACCCTCACTGGCCGGGATCGCATCGCGCCTGCGCACAGTCTGATTCTCAGAGGCCGATGCAGCCTCTGCTTTATGCGCATGCGCCAGGCTCTGAGATGCAGACTGTGCGCAGGCGGGATGTGATCCCGGCCAGTGAGGGTGCCGGGCGCATGCGCTGAAGATGAGCCGGAGGCCGATGCTCATAGTATTGTATTGGGCATGCGCCGAATCTTGCGTCGGGGACACTAGTAGCCGCCCAGCGAAGTGACTATTGATGAGCTGGGCGGCGCTTCAAACGGCAGTTGAGGCGAGGCTGGCTGGGCGCAAGTTGAGATAAAACGCCGCCCCTTGGGCAGATTGAACACGATTCAAGCAGGTTACAAAACTTCATTTTACTGTATTTATAAGGTGGACAGGGGGATACTTAGATGATTCTAATACACTTTATAAGACCTGTAATGTCATATATATACCTAAATATGCTTTTTGGGCCTGTCAGTGTCCCTTTAAGGTCCAAATAGTGCATTTATTGTGGCACACCAGCAAAAGCAAAACAATAAACACTCGCCCGTCCAGGCTCTAACTAAACACAGTATTCCTGACTCACCTAAGTCATCGTTCACACCCTGTAATCACATACGGCTTTCTCAGCCAGTAGTCCAGCTCACTTCCAGACTGTAACAAAGTCAGTCCAGGCTATCTCCCAGCCTCGTGGTCCCTCAGCCTTGCCCGGCTGAGACCACACTCACAGAGCCTCCAGGCCTCTGTCCACGGGTAACACACTCCCCCTTACTGACACCCTGGGAGGTGCTTTATGCCAGCCTGAGTACCTCCAGCTGGTCTCACCTGTGGCGGAATAGGAGTGTGGACCGCACTATCCACCCCTTCCTTGCCTCTAACCTGCGTGAGACCTGTCACTGTCTCACAATATATATATACACAAAATATATATTGTGCCTGCCCCCAACATGGGGCCTTTATATATGTATGGGGGCACAACTATATATATATATATATATATATATATATACACACACACACACACACAACTGGGGGCCATTACAACTACTAAGGGGCACTATTTAAGGGGGCAGAGGAGCAAAATACCGGAGTTACCATATCCAGCATAGCCAGATACCACCGCATCCGCAGGGTCCCCACTGACTATAATGGAATCCAACAGGATCAATGGCTTTCCGACACAGATGCCGACTTCCAGCCGTACAAATACTGCTGCATGTAGCGGTATTTATCTGGCTGAAGGCAGGCATTTATTTCTGAAAGCAGCTAGATCCCAATGGGGATCAGGCGGTGCCCGGCGGTGTGTGGCAGTACCCGGCTATGCTGGAACAGACTACTGGATTATCTTTAGGGCAGATATGAACATAGCCTGTGACTTCAATAAACGAATTCAACAGATAATGCCCATAATAGAAAGCAAAACCAATTTGCTAATTTACAGCAATTATATGGTGGACGGTCGTACAGGACATATAGGAACGTAAAGGAATTCCTACAGATATGTCCTGTCAGCCATTCAGATGCCGGCTTTACATAATTAATGGATAATGATACTTAGAAGGTATAACTTTCTTATATATGTCTAATTAAAATCAACATGACTTACAATTAGGCATAAACAGTCAATAGCATCTGTAGTTTGAGGAGAACATGTGACTGAAGGAGAAAAAACAACTAATTGGATGGGGCCGCCTACAGAACGATGGCGAAAAAAAAAGGCAAAGCAGCAACATTAAATTCCATCATTACTTCTTATGAACCTATAGTGAATAGCTATATCGCTCTCTACGAGGGGAGGGGGTCGGATTAGAGCACTTGGGAAGGATTTGGAAGAATACGAAGGGGAAAAAACACCATCATATGTCACACCGTGTTATTTTTATACAACTGTGCAAAGGCATGTTGTATCTAGAGAAAAACCATCTGTATGCATATCTATATAAAGGTCTGTGCAAGGGAATATTCTTGCAGCAAAGCCTCCTCCTAAAGCCAAAATGCAAATGCCAAAATGCTTTTATGTTTTAAACAGAGTGAGATGTTTGTAGGCTGCCATGTCTTTTACTGTTAGACACATTCACACATTGTTTACTACAATAGGGATGGGGGGGCACAATAAAAGTAGCGCAAAGGAAAAGTGAGGGTGTTGTCCACAGAAGCCAATCAAACTGAACATTTATTTTTGAAAACCTGGAGGAGGGGTTGGCGGGACATGTGCCTGAGGTGCTAACCACTAGGGTACTAAATTACCATATACCATACCATATATCTCAAAGGGGTTCATGATTTCTGGGGGTCTAACCTCTAGGATCCCCTCTGATCACAAGAGTGTGGGTCAACAAGTCCCCAGTGTGAATGGACCGTTAGTGTTCTTTTGGACTGAAGGACATAGCTGAGCACTGTACTCAGTATTCCCATGGAAGGGAATGGAGCGGTAGTCATGCGTGCACACTACCACATTGGGGACTCAGGGACCCCTGTTCTTTTGTACAGCGGGGGTCTCAGTGGTCGAACCCCCAGCAACCATACATTTAACAACTGTCCTGTGGATAAACGTTGGCTATGGGCTAACCCTTTCAATATTCTTGCCAAGTCAAAGTGGCTAGAAAAAGGATGTGCAGGAAGCAGGTGACTACACAGATCTCCGTGCTACTGCAGGTTGTAAAGAAAAGTCACACACCAGTCTGCAAGTGCTGATGGCATATACACATGAAGAAGTATCTCACCATAGAAGATGGACAGAACATTATAGGTAAATCTATACTCCTCAACATTGAAATTGCAACACCAAGAAGGACAAGCCGTAAGGTTATGCAGGTGTCGCTAAGGTCTGCAGATGATCAAATTTTCAAGCACCTAGCTCCAATCTGTGGCATGTGGGAGATGTGGCATAAAAGCCATATTGAAAGCAAAGTTTTCTTAGCCACATGAAAACTCAAAAATCAGATCCAGTCATGGGATGATTTTGTGATGCCTCGTGTTCGTCAATGTGCCAACTGTTGCAAACAGAGGTTGGATTATCACTCCAAAGCTATTCAATGCTGCATGTCATAATGGTTGTGATAACAATGACAAACTGGAATGACAGCAAGAGGTGCACAGAGGTGAACCTTCTGACAGACCATTGGCTGATCGTCATTCTGTACTGCACATGAAATTGGAGATCACATCCCAAGCCTAGGGCGGCAAACAGTGTCTACACAAAGTATCAGAAGGCATCAGATTAAATTACAGCGTACAATGTCAATCAGCTGCTTCTAAGGTCACCAGGATATTGTCATGCATTAAACAAGGCATGGACTCGCGGGGCAGGGATGTAATATTACCACTTTACAAAGCGTTGGTGCGGCCTCCTCTTGAATATGGAGTTCAGTTCTGGGCACCAGTACATAGAAAGGATGCACTGCAGCTGGAAAAAGTACAGAGGAGAGCGACTAAACTGATAAGGGGAATGGAGGGTCTTAGTTATGAATAAAGATTAAAAGAATTGAATTTATTTAGTCTTGAGAAGAGACGTCTAAGGGTGGACATGATTAACCTATGCAAATATATCAATGGGCCATACAAAAAATACGGTGAAAAGCTGTTCCATGTAAAATGCGCTCAAAAGACAAGGAGGCACTGCCTCCGACTGGAGAGGAAAAAGTTCAGTCTCCGGAAGCTTCAAAGCTTCTTTACTGTAAGAACTGTGAATCTGTGAAATAGACTTCCTCAGGACGTGGTCACAGCAAGAACAGTAGACTGTTTCAAAAAGGGTTTAGACGAATGCTTAAAAGTAAAAAACATAAATGCTTATTAAAATGTGTAGAAATCTGAGTCTCAAGTCCTTTTGGGATTCGCATCCCCAGCTATCCCTTGGTTGAACTTGATGGACACATGTCTTTTTTCAACCGTATTAACTATGTAACATTGGGCTACAAGCCAGACGTCCAGCTACAGGTGTTCTATTGACTTCATGCCACTACCATCAAAGGCTATTATAGTGCACAGCAAGATGACAACAGAGGCTGTAATGGACGTCTGTTCTCTTTAGCGAAGAGTTCCGCTTTTCTCTCAGACGCAATTATAGCCAGACATTGGTCTGAAGACAACGTGGGCAACGCCATGAAGAGGCCTTTACAAAAGGAACATCACATCAGTCCTACTCCTGGGATTATGGTGTGGAGTGTCAAAATGTATGGTAGCCAGACCCCTGTAGACCTCTCATTTCTAGTTGCATTAATTTGGTTGTCAAACCTGTGGTACAGCCATTCCTCCAAAGTGTCCTAGGAGCCATTTTTTAACAGGAAACTAGACCGCATATTGCCTATGTTGTTGTGAGCAGCTTGCATGGCCTAAAAGTCATACCATGGAATGCAGGGTCTCCGGACTTGTCTCCCATAAAGGGTGTAACTACCATAGCGGCAGACCTATGGGGCTCAGGGCAAGAGGGGGCCCAGTCTTAGTTGGGATTATCTCCTCTTCTACTGGAGGTGAAAACTTAGTCAGGACTCTTCCCTCTAGAGTCTAAAGGAACAACTTTCAGCAAATGAGGCAGTGGAAAAGTTGCAGTAGTAGGGGCCCTATAGCAAGGATCAAACCAGGCCCCCCACACAGGACAGAAGGGTTTCTGCCTGAACCGTTTTCAATGACCCTTGGGCCATTTTTCCACTGCCTCATTTGCTAAAAGTTGTTCCTTTTAGAGGGTAGAGTCCTGACCAAGTTTTCACCTCTAGAAGAGGAGATAATCCCAACTAAGACTGGGCCCCCTCTTGCCCTGGGCCCCATAGCAGTCGCATGGTCTGCCCCTATGGTAGTTACGCCCCTGGCCCAAGGGTCATTGAAAAGGGTTTAGGCAGAAACCCTTCTGTTCTCTGGGGGAGGGGGGGGCTTGGTTTGATCCTTGCTATGGGGCCCCTACTTAGAAACATAGAAACATAGAATGTGTCGGCAGATAAGAACCATTTGGCCCATCTAGTCTGCCCAATATATCTGAATCCTATGAATAGTCCCTGGCCCTATCTTATATGAAGGATAGCCTTATGCCTATCCCATGCATGCTTAAACCCCTTCACTGTATTTGCAGCTACCACTTCTGCAGGAAGGCTATTCCATGCATCCACTACTCTCTCAGTAAAGTAATACTTCCTTATATTACTTTTAAACCTTTGCCCCTCTAATTTAAAACTGTGTCCTCTTGTGGTAGTTTTTCTTCTTATAAATATGCTCTCCTCCTTTACCGAGTTGATTCCCTTTATGTATTTAAAAGTTTCTATCATATCCCCTCTGTCTCTTCTTTCTTCCAAGCTATACATATTAAGGTCCTTTAACCTTTCCTGGTAAGTTTTATCCTGCAATCCATGTACTAGTTTAGTAGCTCTTCTCTGAACTCTCTCTAGAGTATCTATATCCTTCTGGAGATATGGCCTCCAGTACTGCGCACAATACTCCAAGTGAGGTCTCACCAGTGTTCTGTACAGCGGCATAAGCACTTCACTCTTTCTACTGCTTATACCTCTCCCTATACATCCAAGCATTCTGCTGGCATTTCGTGCTGCTCTATTACATTGTCTTCCCACCTTTAAGTCTTCTGAAATAATTACTCCTAAATCCCTTTCCTCAGATACTGAGGTCAGGACTGTGTCAAATATTCTATATTCTGCCCTTGGGTTTTTACGCCCCAGGTGCATTATCTTGCACTTATCCACATTAAATTTCAGTTGCCAGAGTTCTGACCATTCTTCTAGTTTTCCTAAATCCTTTTCCATTTGGCGTTTCCCTCCAGGAACATCAACCCTGTTACCTATCTTTGTGTCATCAGCAAAAAGACAAACCTTACCATCGAGGCCTTTTGCAATATCACTTATGAAGATATTAAACAAAATTGGTCCCAGTACAGATCCCTGTGGAACCCCACTGGTAACATGACCTTGTTTTGAATGTTCTCCATTGACTACAACCCTCTGTTGTCTGTCACTCAGCCACTGCCTAATCCACTCAACAATATGGGAGTCCATGCTCAATGACTGCAGTTTATTGATAAGTCTTCTATGTGGGACAGTGTCAAAAGCCTTACTAAAGTCTAGATATGCGATGTCTACTGCACCTCCACCGTCTATTATTTTAGTCACCCAGTCAAAAAAATCTATAAGATTTGTTTGACATGATCTCCCTGAAGTAAACCCATGTTGTTTTTCATCTTGCAATCCATGGGATTTTAGATGTTCCACAATCCTATCCTTTAATAGGGTTTCCATTAATTTGCCTACTATTGATGTCAGACTCACTGGTCTATAGTTGCTCGATTCCTCCCTACTACCTTTCTTGTGAATGGGCACGACATTAGCCAATTTCCAATCTTCCGGGACGACTCCTGTTACTAATGATTGGTTAAATAAATCTGTTAGCGGTTTTGCCAGCTCACCACTAAGCTCTTTTAATAATTTTTGGTGTATCTCATCAGGCCCCTGTGACTTATTTGTCTTCACCTCAGACAGCAAACTCAGAACATCTTCCTACTTCTCTATGTTATGTACGCTACTGTCTCCCATCAAGCATATTTGGGATGTCATTGGTCAGCAATTGCAAAGGGAGCTTTGAGCAGCGGATCTTGATGATTTGCATGTACATGTGCTTTCCTTGTGACAGAACACTCCTTAGACAACCATTTATAACCTCACTGATAGTATGCCAAGGCGTGTAAGTGCATGTATTTCTGTGTGTGGCGGTAAAATTCTATACTGAATAAATCAAGATGTTCTGAATATTTTGTTTTTATTTTTTAGAATTTGCATATCATTAACATGTTTGGCTTCTATGAAGCCTCCTGGAGGAGTTTCACTCTACCCAGCTCCTTTCAAAATTACTTTAAGTCTTTGAAACAGGTAGAGATTTATTTTCACCCCACATGAGACCCAGTTTAGCTTCAACTGTGTAAGGGTGCTGTCACACATACCGGCTGCTGCGCGGCCAATGCCGCCAGGAGCTGGAGGTCCCTGCGGATTACTAATGAAAGAAGTGGTAATTTATTGTGGTTTGTTAATGGGCGTGTGTTTATTTATTTTTTGGCAAATTGCACAGCCATTAACAACCTGCAAGGAGTTACCATCTCTATCATTAGTAATTCGCATGGCCCTGCTGCTTTTGGCCACATTATGTGTCACAGCACCCTTAGGCTGGTTTCACATGGGTGCGTTGCCAGAAAAGATGCGGATGCGTTGCGGGAAAATGCACGATTTTTCAGCGCGAGTGCAAAGCGTTTTAATGCGTTTTGCACGCGCGTGAGAAAAATCGTCATGTTTGGTACCCAGACCATCACTGCTCATGTGCACAGCCCCATTGGAGTGAATGGGTCCGGATTCAGTGCGGGTGCAATGCGTTCACCTCACGCATTGCACCAGCACGGAATTCTCGCCCGTGTGAAAGAGGCCTTAGGCTCATGCACACAAACATATATTTTTCTGTGTCCGCTCCGTTTTTGTTTTTTTGCGGACCGTACACGGAACCATTCATTTCAATGGGGCCGCAAAAAAAAAAGTGTACATTCTGTGTCCATATGTCCGTTCCGCAAAAAATAAAATATGTCCTATTATTGTCCGCATTATGGACAAGGATAGTACTGTTCTATTAGGGGCCAGCTGTTCCGTTCTGCAAAGAACGTAATGCACACAGACGTCATCTGTATTTTTTGCAGATCCGTATTTTGCGGACTGCAAAATACAAATAGTCGTGTGCATGAGCCCTAGGCTGAGTTCACATGACCCTTTAGTTTTCCGTTTTTCTGATCCATCAGAAGAACAGAAAAATAGAAAAAAACCTGGTCCGTTATTTTGAGCATCAGTTTGTGTCAGAGATCGGTTATTTTTGACTTAGAGAAATTACTGCATGCAAAACTTTTTGTCCCGTCAAAAATAACTGACCTCTAACGGAAGTGACACAAACTGATCATAACTGATGCTAAAAATAATGGATCCATTTGGAATTTTTCTGTTCTTCTGATGGATCAGAAGAATGTAAAGCTAAACGGTGATGTGAAGTCGCCCATAGGCCTCTTTCACACGGGCGTCGCGTGTGAGGGCCAGAGAGGATGCAGGTGCGTCGTGGGAAAATGCGCGATTTTTCAGCGCGTGTGCAAAGCGTTTTAATGCATTTTGCACACGTGTGAGAAAAATCGGCATGTTTGGTACCCAGACTCGAACCTCTTCACAGAAGTTCGGGTTTGGGATCGGTGTTGTGTAAATTTTATTATTTTTCCTTATAACATGGTTATAAGGGAACATAATAGCATTCTTCATACAGAAGGCTAAGTAAATTAGGGATGGAGGGGTTAAAATTTTTTTATAAAAAATTAAACTCACCTCACCATAGTGATGGATCATGTGATGGACCATGTGATGAGCGCAGTGACGTCACCAAAGGTCCTTTTCTCCCAGGTCCTCAAAGAAGAAAAAAGAAGACAAGCCGGGCTGCGCGAACAAGTGGATAAGGTGAGTTTAATTTTTTATTATTTTTTTTTTAACCCCTCCATCCCTAATTTACTTAGCCTTCTGTATGAAGAATGCTATTATTTTCCCTTATAACCATGTTATAAGGGAAAATAATAAAGATCGAGTCCCAATCGTCACCTAGCAACCATGCATGAAAATCGCACCGCATCCGCACTTGCTTGCGGATGCTTGTGATTTTCACGCAGCCCCATTCACTTCTATGGGGCCTGCGTTGCGTGAAAAACGCACAATATAGAACATGCTGCGATTTTCATGCATCGCACACAAGTGATGCGTGAAAATCACCTCTCATGTGCACAGCCCCATAGAAGTGAATGGGTCCAGATTCAGTGCGGGTGCAATGCGTTCACCTCATGCATCTCACCCGCGTGGAATTCTCGCCCGTATGAAAGAGGCCCTACTGATATCTAAGCTTCTGCAAATCGCTGGTCTCCGATTACAGGTGAAAAACAGATTTATGAACGTAGCTTTGAATGTGAATAAAGAAGAAAATGCCACCTGTCTGGAAATCAGTAAAGCGAAAGTGTTTAAAAAGTTACAAAATATATTTTTAAAAAAAACGACAGAATAACGTCAAATACACAGATGGAATGAATTTTATTTCCGACATATACAATGGTGGGTTTTGTTTGGGTATTACTTCTTCTTCAGCGGACTATAAATGAGAGATAAACTGTGCTTATCAATAAAACCCCAAACTGACTGGTCTCCAACATGTTCTGAATATTATTGATGCAAATAAGTTGCACTAAGAAAAGAAATGGCAAAGAGACAGACAGACAGCTGCAAAACTGGAAAAGAAATGGACACATAGCATGAGGAATAGTCATCCTAACATAAGCAAACATAAACAGATGGGAGAAGAAATATAGCAGTGAGAAGGAGCCGCACTGAATTACCAGAGAACACATTACGTACTCACAGATACCGGCGACGAATCAACAGATTTTCTCTTAATATAGCCTACATTTAGTCTTTGACTCTACTGGAACATCAACATTTTATTAGCATTTTTATTCTACCCTCTGGATTTGTAATTATCGCCAGCATGAAAATCCTCTGGGTATTAAATATAAGGAGAGGTTTTAAATATGTAACATCCTTAGTTTCAGGAAAATATTTTTGCAATCTCTTAGGGTCTCCTTAAAAACTAATAAGCTGATCGCCCTGTCTGTTAGGGAGCCTGGCTGCATGTGTTCAATTCCACTGCTGCGCCAGGGACGTAACATGAAGCTCCTGGGCAATGCAAAATCTGTAACAGTAGGTTCATACGACTGCAGAGAAGTTCATTGGATCCAGCCTAGCTGGGCACTGCCGCTTACCGTCGGACCCCACTGACGCATGCAACGGTTTTTGTCCGGCTGAAGAATGGCACTTATGCCAGAAAGTGGACGGATCCCATTATAGTCAATGGGGTGCAGCGGTGAACGGCAGTATCCGGTTCGGCCGGATCCAGTAAACTCCAGCAGGCGGTTGCCTGCCACATACTTGCCATGTGTCATTTATAATATTGGTGCCCTGAGGCACCAAAGTGTGACTCTTACCTCTGCACCCCCATTTGCCGCACTTCTGGCATCACTATTGATCAGGAATGGTCATTTTGTTTTAATAAAAATGGTGATCTACAGTATTAGGCCTCATGCACACGACCGCAGTCCGCAAATTGTATATCCGTAAAATACGGATACCACCCGTGTGCATTCTGCGATTTGTGGAATGGAACGGGCAGCCCATAATAGAAATGCCTATTCTTGTCTGTTTTTTGCGAATATGCTCTATTTTTTTTTGCAGGGCCACGGAACAGAGAAACGGATGAGGACGGAGGAGTGCTTTCCGCATCTTTTGATGCCCTATTGAAGAGCATGGGTCCGCATCTGAGCTGCAAAAATACGTCTCGGATGCGGACCAAAAACAACAGTCGTGTGCATGAGGCCTAGACCCAAATCTCAGCTGCCATAGACTACCAGTCCGGTCACTGCCTACAGATAGGAGCATAGTGTCGGTACGTAAGACAGGACACTATCTGATCTGGAGGGGTGAATTAGTTTGCCCTGGTGCGTTAAATGGTTAGATTCATTACAGTGGCGTTTTTGTTTAAAAGAGTAAAAGCTCATTTCGACGAGTAGATAATCGCTACGATTCGAAAGCTAGAGATTTGCGGTGGAGGATAATTGTGTAATGTGAATGTATGTAGTGACTGAACGATTTTACTTAATGCTCGAGCAACGCTTGTGACATCGTTGATGCAAAGTAAATTATGGTTTGTTGTTAATAAATTGTGACAATGTAATCGTGCCTCGTGTGACCTTTCGCCGATAGGCATGATGACGAAACCTGTCTGAACACAGTCAAATATACGATTGAATATGAACGAATTTGTACACAATACTCCCTGCATGTCAATGCATTTCACTATAATTGGCGTTGGGTCGGAAGGTCACTCGTGTCGTCAATCGCCTGAACGATTATCTACTCGTCTAAATGAGCCATTAAAAAAAAATCCTACAAAAGGGCTAAATGTAACTGACTAAAAATATTTACTACTTACCATTTCCATACTGCTAGTGACAGGTCCCACAGACGGTCCTTTCAGTCACTGCCACATAATGGCGGAAGACCATTACGCAGTCCTGGTTTTACATGTCTGGAAACTACTAAATTTCTTCTGTGGGCATTTCCTGTATCTAGATTTAAAAAAAACAAAAAGCAGATACTTCCATCTGACGGTACACAGCAAGCCACGCTTTCCCAAGAATTCATGCACAAGGCCACGTTCATATTTCGGTCTGCAAAAAACAAATACGCAAAATAAAAAACTCCTATAAAAAAAAAAGGCTTTGTGCACCTTTCCTTAGAAGTCTACGTTGTGCTGTTTCTCCTGGATAGCCATGAATACACTGTCCATTGGGCATTACCATTTCACTTGTCAAAAGGGACAGGCCCCCAGCTGGTGACAACCAGATGACAATTTAGTAACTCATTTCTAGGAGCCATAAGAGAGAAACGGCACAAATACAACTGGCTGCAGAGCTTTGTAGTCGCATTTTCCGTGACTTCGCCTCTTCCTTCATTTTTCATCTAGCCTTCCCGATACAGGCGCTATTGGTTCTGGTAGCTTCAGTGCCCAATACCAATGAACTGTCGGGTAGGAGGTGGCGGACGTGACATTTAGTGACACTGAGCAGTAGGGGAGCCCCCATCTGATAATTCACTGCTGCTGAAAATAATGGCAATGATAACAAGTGAATGGGGAAAGGTAGAAGAAAAAATGTTTAAACAAAAAAAAGTGCTGGAGTCATGGAAGATGTGGCTGAAAAGGTTTGCAGCTAGCTGCAGTTCTATGACAAGTCTTAGGGCTCATGCATACGACCGTTCTTTTGTGGTCCGCAAAACACAGATACCGGACGATGAATGGGGCTGAGCTGCTCCTAGGCCATGTGAACGATGAATGTGACGTCACTGGCCTAGGAAAAGCAGGGAGAAGGCTGCAGCGGTCACAGGAGCGCTGCTGCCTTCTCAAACAGGTGATTGGCGGGGGTCCCTGGTGTCGGACCCCCACGAATCAGATACTGATAGCCGATCCTGAGGACAGGTCATCAGTATTAAAATCATGGAAAAACCCTTTAAGGGAAGTACAGTAATGCTTCCTCCTTCCCCTAGTAGTCAGAGCAGGGCCTCCTCACCTATCCACTTGTGGTCACATTCATGCTTCCCCTTCACTCAGTATTCACAGCAGTGCATCTACATCTCTCTATAGAGATACAGTAGGCCCCCTGTACTCACATGAGAGACATCTTTCCGCAGTAGTCACAATGGCCTCCACCCGGTGGTACTCCGGCTGAAACTCATGGGTACAATCTTTCTGGCAGTGGCTGAAATAAATGATTCATAGGAAAATGTTTGTATGAACACTAAACAAGGGATCTAATCATGTTGACTACAATGCTCCAAATCTTCAATTCAGTCTATGGGACAAATGAATGAGAAGACATGACTCATGGTGGTATCTGAGTCTATCCTCTTCTAACTTTACACAACAGAAGACTCCTTTTATTAAACAAAACCCTGGGTGTTACCCCCTACAACCTGGGGATACAAATGAACCAATAGGATTCTGCTACACAGATCTATATGTCTTCACAACATACCATTTGGACCTAGTTAAAGGGATTGTCCCACAAAAAATATTCTACAGTTTTCAAACCAGCACCTGGATCTGAATCCTTTTGTAATTGCATGTCATTAAAAATTTTGTATAGTTACTAAGTTATTCAATAAAATGTATCTGTGTAGCGCCACCTGCTGTTTGTTTTTTTCTTATTTCTTTGTCCGGCTCACTGCGATGGCCGCACATGCTCAGTTTCATGCTTCAACTGCCTCCTGAGCTGTGATAGGGAGAGCTGAGACACGCCTCCTGAGCTGTGATAGGGAGAGCTGAGACACGCCCTCTAAGCTGTAGCAGAAAAGACACTCCCCTTCAGCTATCAGCTTGATATAACTCTAGCAGAGCAATGAATGGGGAGATCTCTGGATCCATGTGAGGTACAGGGCTGGTTCTAGCTTTGTTAGAGAAAGATTGTCGTGTGCCATATGATGTCTGATTTTCAATTATTTTTACATTATTCATGGGATAACCCCCTTTAAGATAGCTTTTAGGTGGCATTAAATACATGACGTCCCCTCTGTAGCCACCTAGCTTTTATACCAAATATTTCAACCTATATACCGTATTTTTCGCCCCATAAGACGCACTCCCCCCCAAAAAAAGTCTCCCCCCCCCTGCGTCTGATGGGGCGAATGCTACCATTTTACATCGCAGACTGCGATGTATCAGCGGGGAGGGAGGAGGGGCTGTAGTCCGGGAACTTGCAGCGGGGCCCGGTGCAGTCCTTATACTCTTACATCGGGCCCCGCCGCTCACAACAGTATTTTTAAACCGTAATCCTTAACCTCTTAATAACTGGCAGCGTTACGTCACTCACTGACGTTGCACGCCTGCTCCTCCCACTTTATGAATGAAGCAGGCGGAGCAGGCGTGCAACGTCAGTGAGTGACATTACGCTGCCAGCCGCTCTGCCTGCTCCGGATGCTTGTTAGTAAGTGCTGATACAGGGGAGAGCGCAACTTTAGTTAAAGTTATTAAGAGGTTAAGGATTACGGTTTAGAAATACTGTTGTGAGCGACGGGGCACGGTGTATTGGGGGACAATGTTATGGGGGGAGAATCTGTGGATGACACATATATAGCAGTGTCATCCACAGATCCCCCCACATAACAGTGTCATCCACAGATCCCCCATAATAGTGTCATGCACAGACCACCATTAGTTCAAAACCCACCAAAAGCACACCTTTTGGTTAAAAATATTAGTTTTCCTATTTTCCTCCTCAAAAACTTAGGTGCTTTTATGGGCCGGTGCGTCTTATAGGGCGAAAAATACGTATATCCAAATTTTAATAATGTTTAAAGGGGTTGTCCAGGTTCAGAGCTGAACCCGGACATACCTCCATTTTCACCCCAGCAGCCCCCCTGACTTGAGCATTGGAGCTGTTCATGCTCCGATGTGCTCCCTTGCCCTGCGCTAGATTGCGCAGGGCAAAGGCTCTTTTGTTTACAAACACACACTGCTGGGCGGAAGCTTCCGCCCGGCAGTGTGTTCGGTGACATCACCAGCTGTGATGGGCGTGCTTTAGCGCTGCCCTAGCCGTTTTACTGGCTAGGGCAGTGCTAAAGCCCGCCCATCAGTGCCGGTGACATCATCGGGCTTACTGGCAGACCCATGGAGAGCCCGGTACGTCACTGGATCGTCAAAAAAATGCCTTTGCCCTGCGCGATTTAGCTCAGGGCAAAGGAGAGCATCGGAGCATGAACTGCTCCGATGCTCAAGTCAGGGGGGCTGCCTGGGTGAAAATGGAGTTATGTCCGGGTTCAGTTCTTAACCCGAACAACCCCTTTAATGATTCTTACTATATCAAATGTGGACTTTGACTGCTATTTACAGTACGCTGCCCTGTAGCTATTCTTGTTACAAGGGCACAGTTATGGTAGAACCATTGGGGCTGTCACTATAGCACAGCCACTCTCTTATAGTGGCAGTCTAAAAGGAGCATGTAAAAAATCTGCGGCACTGTGCTATCTCCAAGTTACTGAAATGCAGCTATTTTATTTCAGGTATTTGCAAACGTATACAGTAGTTACACAGCAACATATACACCACTAACGCGATAAGCAGTCACCATTTCCTTGTAGCTTCTGCTTGCCTTTTACTCAGTACATAAATACACAAAGGCGCACCAAACATGGCTCCTGTACTACAGACACAAGAAAGCAGCTTTCCCCCTAGCATTTGATAGCGTACTTACGTTGCTGTGTATCTAAATCTCCCCCTTGATTGGTTGCCTGCAAAAGACCGGACGTGACGTCCCTTACACCCGGAAGTGCTCTGGGTGCATTGCTTTGAATGAAATCCGGCTGATTCACTGCTGCTGCCGGAGTGAGAAAACGCTGAAAAGGCTTCGTTCTTCTACCGAAAAGTTTATAGACAGGTAAAGCGGCCGCTAGAAGCCATACTACCTCAGCATTTCAACCAGCCTCCTGTCACCGTGGGGCGTATGAGAGCGCGAGTTGTCACTAGGCCTCAGGTTCGCCCCGGGACTTTAGTTTGTTCACGCCGAATGCTGTGGTCGTTGTGCTGGACTGCTGCTGTATTGAGTTCTCCTATAGGTTCCGCTCACGTGTTTGATATTGGAAAGGGGCAGAGCCGAGGTGTAAGCGGGGTCGGTCGGGGAAATGCCGAGTCATGTGCGCCCAGTGTGCCCGGCTCCACACACTGACTGATCCCTTGCCCTTTCCGTTACTTCGTTTTTTCCATTCACTGACAGCTAGACGAGTTATTGAAAATGGCGAGGAATGAAAGCACAAAGTGAAACATTGCAAAAAAACAAGGGCAGAAGGGGAGTCGTTGCTAGTAGCAACCAGTCAAGGGGCTCCTGAAAGATGACAGCAGTGACCTGATTGGTTGCCGGGGGCAACTGCTTTTCTTTCTGCACTAATTAAGCAGCTTTCATTTAGATATTCAAAGGCGTTTATTACTGATGACCTGTCCCCAAGATAGGTAATTAGTATCTGATCAGTGGGGGTGGTCTGACTCCCGCCCCACGCCCACTCATCAGCTGTTTGACGAGACCATGAACAAGGCAGCCCTTTCCTAGGCCAGTGATGTCATGTTCATCGATCACATGACCTAGGTGCAGCTTAGGACCTGGGAAGGGATGAGCAAACTTCAGGTGATCTAAGAATCCTGTTCTAAATTCCACTATGGTCCATGGTAGCAGAATCCATAACAGAGTTCTTGGGTAACCCGAACCTTGTACGCCGAGCTTGAAAATACAAGTTCGTTCATCCCTAGACCGGGGCTGCAGTACCAAACACAACCTGTATACAGTAGGCGGTGCTGTGCTTGCTAAGCTGCCAGGAGGTGGCGGTTCTCGCTGGCGTGCCGCAGCCTCTTCAAACAGCTGATTGGCAGTGGGTGCTAGGCATTGGATCTCCAGAGGCATTCCGTCATAATAGAAGTTTATGGCCAGCATAACGGAAACCAGACGGATCTTCTATTGTGACGGAATGCCTCTCAAGACATTCCGTTAGTCACGGTAACGGATTCCATAACGCACTTCAGCATATACTAGTCATTTAATATAAAAAAAAAGTGGACAACTTCTCTAAAGGGATTGGCCCATCTCATGTCTGATAGGTGCAGGTCCCACCTATGGGACTCGCACCTATCTCTAGAACGGAACCCTCAAAGTGACGAAGAGCCGACTGCGGCACATTTCTATTGGAATATTGGAAAATAGCCAAGCAGCGCGCTCAGCTATTTTTGAAAGAGCCATAGAAATGAATTTAGGGCAGCTGTGCGTGCGCAGTCCACTCTCCTTCACTTTGCGGGCTCCGGTCTAGAGAGACATCAGACATTGGGGACATTTCCTGCTCCGTTACGACTTACTTTTAAGGGTTTCTGTTGGTTTTGACCCTGCAAAACTGCTGACAGCGCTAGGTAGGGGTGGTGGAAAGCAAGGTTATTTTGCCTGTATCAGAGCTTTTTATTAGTTGCATCACTGTGAATAGGATTATATTCTGCGAGGTAGTTGACGCTCAGATAAGTAGCTGTAAGGTGGTCCCTCAGGCTGATGTGCTGTCAGCATTGAGCTACTACTTGACTACCCACCCTCTTCTCTGAGTGATGTCTGTAGTGTCTCTAGGTATATAGATATATTGTGGAGTTTAAATCGTTAGAGGGATTTTCTGGGAGTACAATACTGATCACCCATCTGCAGGATAGGTCAACAATATGAGATTGTGGGGGTCAGACTCCCAGACCCCTGCTGATGAGCTGTTTGAAGAGGCTGCAGTGCTTCATTGACTTCTGCAGCTTCTTCAGAGCATACCAAGCACAGTGCTGTAAATTGTATAGAGCCTTGCTTTCATTTGAACTGGACTGAGCTGCACATACAGTGCCTTGAAAAGGTATTCATACCCCTTGAACTTTGCCACATTTTTTCATGTTACACCCACAGATTTAGGCCTCATGCACACGGCCGTTGTTTTGGTCCACATCCAAGCGGCGGCTCGGATGCGGACCCATTCACTTAAATGGGGCAGCAAAAGATGCGGACAGCACTCAGTGTGCTGTCCGCATCCGTTGCTCCGTTCCGTGGCCCGCTAAAAAAATATAACATGTTCTATTCTTGTCCGCGCTTTGCGGACAAGAATAGACATTTATATTAAAGGCGGTCCGTGCCGTTCTGCAAATTGCGGAACGCGAACGGACGCCATCCGTGTTTTTTCGGATCCGCGATTTGCAGAACGCAAAACACACCATGGTCGTGTGCATGAGGCCTTAAATGTATTTTATTGGGATGTTATGTGATAGACCAACACAAATTAGCAAGTACTGTATGTGTGAAGTGAAAGGAAAATGATACATGGTTTTCAAAAATTTTAATAAATAAAAATCTGGGAAGTGTGGTGTGCATTTGTATACAGCCCCCTGTACTCGGGTGCCCCTAAATAAAATCCAGTGTGACCAATTGCCTTCAGAAGTCACCTAAGTAGTAAGCAGTCCACCTGTGTGTATAACTACAGCTGTTCTGAAAAGGGTTCAGAGGTTTTCAGCATCATGAAAACAAAGGAACACACCAGACAGGTCAGGGATAAAGTTTTGGAGAAGTGTAAACAGGGTTAGGGCTCATGCACACAAACATATTTTCTTTCCGCTTCGGTTCTGTTTTTTTTTTTGTGGACCATATGCGGAACCATTCACTAAAACAGCGGAAGGTACTCCATGTGCATTCCGTTTCCGTTCCGCAAAAAAGTAGTGCATGTCCTATTGTTCGCAAATCACAGTCCGAGGCCCCATTGAAGTCAATGGGTCCGCAAAAAATACGGAACGCACACGGCACTCATCAGTATTTTGTGGATCCATACTGTAGAAATGCTATGCCCAACCCATATTGCTCATGTGTTTGGTGATTAATAAGTTACTGTTTCCGTTTCCGATCCGCAAAAAACGGGTCGCATACGGAAACCATACTGATATGTTTTGTGGAATAACGGAACGGAAGAGGACTTAAATTGGAGTAAAAAAAACCTCAGATACGGAACAACTAATCCGTGAAAAACGGAGCGCCAAACAACGGTCTTGTGCATGAGCCCTTAGGTTGTAAAAAGAAAATGTGTGTGCGGAGCACTGCAAATCTACCAAGACCCGGCCGTCCAGCTAAACTGACAGCCCAGACAAGGAGAGCACTGATTAGAGAAGCAGCCAAGAGGCCCATGGTCACTCTGGAGGAGCTGCAGAGATCCACAGCTCAGGTGGGAGAATCTGTCCACAGTAAAACTATTAGTCGTGTACTCCACAAATCTGACCTTTATGGAAGAGTGTCAAGATAAAAGCCATTTTTGATAGCAATCCATAAGAAGTCCAGTTTGCCACAAGCCAAGCGCTATGCGTGGCGGAAAACTAGCACGGCACAACATCCTCACCGTGAAAGATATTGGTGGCAGCTAGGGATCGACCGATTATCGGTTTGGCCGATACTATCGGCCGATATTGAGGATTTTGAACGTTATCGGTATCGGCATCTATTTTGCCGATATACCGATAACGTATGGGGAGCACAGAACGCGCTGCTCTCAGCGCTCTCTGTGTTCCCTCCGCAGCACAGGGGAGAAGGAAGCAGTGTCTCCCTCCCCCCTGTGCTGCCGCTGCCGCCAATGAGAGGAGAGAACGTAAGAAGAGGGGAGGGGCTGTGGCCAGCGCTTCACCAATGAAGATAAGTCTCTCAATCATTCATGTACAGGAGGCGGGAGCTGGCTGCAGAATCACATAGCCGGCTCCCGACCTCTATGAGCGGCAGCTGCGGTCCGCGGTAGTTAACTCCTCAGGTGCCGCGGATCGCAGCTGCCGCTCATAGAGGTCGGGAGCCGGCTATGTGATTCTGCAGCCAGCTCCCGCCTCCTGTACATGAATGATTGAGAGACTTATCTTCATTGGGGGCGCAGTGCGCCCCCAGCCCCCCAGTATTAATCATTGGTGGCGCAGTGCGCCCCCCCACCCCAATCCCAATAGTAAAAACATTGGTGGCGCAGTGCGCCCCCCCCCACCCAGTATTACTCATTGGTGGCAGTGGCCACAGGATCCCCTCTCCCCTGCTCCTCCGATCGGAGCCCCAGCAGTGTAAGTCTGGGGCTCCGATCGGTACCCATGGCAGCCAGGACGCTACTGAAGCCCTGGCTGCCATGTTCAAAGCACAGGGCAGCAGGGACAGTGTGAGCTCCTATTCACCCTGATAGAGATCTATCAGGGGGAATAGGACAAGGGTTCTAGTCCCTAAGGGGGCTAAAGGTTAGTAAAAAAAAAATTAAAAAAAACACAAAAATATTAAGTATAAATGAAAAAGATTTTAAAAAAATAAATACACATTAACAATAAACAAAAAAATACACATTAACAATAAACATTAATTTTCAGCAGATTTGTGTAGGAAATTTTTTTTTTTTCTCAAAAATGAAAATTCCCAGAATATCGGTATAAATTATCGGCTATCGGCCTGAAAGTTCACAAATTATCGGTATCGGCCCGAAAAAAATCAATATCGGTCGATCCCTAGTGGCAGCATCATGCTGTGGGGATGCTTTTCTTCAGCAGGGACAGGGAAGCTGGTCAGAGTTGATGGGAAGATGGATGGAGCTAAATACAGGGCAATCCTGAAGGAAAACTTGGTAGAGGCTGCAAAAGACTTGAGATTGGGGTGGAGGTTCACCGTCCAGCAGGACAACGACTCTAAACATCCAGCCAGAACTACAATGGAATGGTTTAGGTCAAACCGTATTCATGTGTTAGAATGGCCCAGTCAATGGCCTAAGTCCAGACCTAAATCCCATTGAGAATGTGGCAAGACTTGAAAATTGCTGCCCACAGACGCCCTCCATCCAATCTGACTGAGCGCGAGCTAGTATGCAAAGAAGAATGGGCAAAAATGTCAGCCTCTAGATGTGCAAAGCTGGTAGAGACAGACCCCAAAAGACTTGCAGCTGTAATTGCAGTGAAAGATGGTCCTACAAAGTATTGACTCAGAGTACAGGGGGCTGAATACAAACGCACGCCACACTTCCCAGATTTTTATTTATTAAAAATGTTGAAAACCATGTATCCTTTTCCTTTTACTTCACAGATACTTACTATTTTGTCTATTGCATAAAATCCCAATAAAATACATTTAAGCTTGTGGGTGTAAGGTGCAAAAATGTTGAAAAGTTGAAGGGGTATGAATACTTTCTATTCCATCCACCATGACGGCCACAAGTGAGAGATGACCCTTGACCTCTGTAGGGTCAGGAATATACAGAGAGAGTTAAAATTGCCCCCACCCCTCCTCACCCTCAGTGTTATCCCTGCCCTACGGGGTAAGCATACAGAGAGGCCTCCCTGTGCGGAGGTGATGATTCCTATGCTTTTTACCTTCATCATCCCCTGCTGCCTTCCCGCGGCAGGGGCTAAGGCTGGGCAGTGGGGGCAACATGGGCGCTCGCTCTGGCTCATGCTGGGGCCTGCGCTCCTTTCTATCGCGGTCCTCCTTCCACTTTGAGGTAGGAAGCAGACCGCTGATGTTGGATCCACGTGGGACACGCGTGCGTGCTGCGAAAGCCAGCGCTGCATTGATCTCCAGACTGACAGGCGGGGGACGCAGAACTACATCGCAACATGCCAGGCGCATCAAGGGGATGTTAGACGCCGGGAGGAATAAAAGTGGTACTCATGCGGCTCAGTGGCAGCAACTCCACCACTATGTCGGCGTCTGAGGCTTCAGCATCCCGTCAGGAGGGCTCTGATCCCTCTCTGGCTGCACCTTCAGTATGTGTTTTTTTTTTTTTCTTGTATGTTTAATGGGTTTTCCAACTTGTGATACTTGGTTGCTTTTCTCTGTTCCCTAAGGAGCAAAGGAAACAAAAGCTAAATCTAGATCTCTAAAGTGCGCTACTTGTTCCAAGAAGCTACCAGATAACTACAAAAAGAAGTTATGTAAAGTCTGTATATCTGACGTCTTAAAAGAAAAGCAACCATCTAGCTTTTCTGAAATGAGATCATTTATCCAAGAAATCAGATCTTCCATGGCCTCTCTGAGAGCCCCTAGCCCTCCTATCCCACCAAGTAAAAAACCTAGACTATCCGTTCAATCCACCTCGGAGCCAGAGGACATTGATGAGGATGCCTCCACCTCTAGACAGATTTTTAAGGAGGACCTTATTTCGGAAGGAGAGATCATGGAAGATAAGAAATATTTCTTCTCCTCAGATCAAATGGAAGAATTACTCAAAGCCATAAGATCTACCATGGGAGTTGAGGATATCCCTGAGCCACGTACAGTACAGGATGAGATGTTTGGGGGTTTACGTGCTAAAAAAAATCAAAAGTATTCCCCATTAATGAAAATATTAAGGATATGATCCTGGATGAATGGATCGAACCGGCAAAAAGGCTAGGTTTATCAATGGAATTTAGAAATAGGTTAAGGTTTTATCCAGCCGAATGTAAGATATTTGATGAAATCCCCAAAATCGACATTCAGGTGGCGAAAGTAGTCAAGAAGACGGCTTTACCATTTTAAAGATTCTTTGCAGTTAAGTGATCCGAAGGAACGCAAAGCAGACTGCTTTCTAAGGAAAGCTTTGGAAGCGGCGATGTTTGGCGTCAAGACTAATATTGCAGCCACATCTGTGGCCAGAACTATGTATTTCTGGTTATCAGAATTGGAGGAGCATCTAAAATATAAGACTCCCAGGGAAGATATTATAAACTCTCTATCCACTATAAAAATCTGCAACAGCCTTCCTGGCTGACGCATCGGCTGAGTCCGTACGTTTTTCCGCTAAGGATGTGCTGCCCGGACACGGAATTTTGGATGCGCACTTCCGGGTCTGCAAAAAAAATAGAACATGTCCTATTCTTGCCCGCAATTGCGGACAAGAACAGGCATATTCTATTAGTGCTGGCAATGTGCGGTCCGCAAAATGCGGAACGCACATTGCCGCTTTCCGTGTTTTGCGGCTCCGTGGATCCGCAAAGCTCGTTGCGGACGTGAGAATGGAGCCTTATCCAATGCTGCCAGAAGAGCCTTATGGATGAAAGCTTGGTCAGGGGACAAGGTCTCCAAGGCCAAGTTATGTTCAATCGCCTTTTCAGGTAAATTTGTATTTGGGCCAGTATTAGATAAAATACTGGAAAAAGCTGCTGACAAAAAGGGGTTTCAGGAGGAGATAGATACTAAAAAAAGACCCTTTCGACCGTTTTCTTCCCAGTCTAGACCCTATAGAGGGAAGGGTAAGACGGAGGTCGGTGGAGCTACAGTAAAGGAGGCAAAGGTAGGGAGTTTATCCTCAATCCCCAGAACAAACAAGGAAACAAACAATGATGCCAGAGTAGGAGAAAGGTTGAAGAATTTTCGAGAGCGATGGACTCTCGTCACGTCAAATCCCTGGGCCTTAAACATCTTAGCACAGGGTTACAAGAAATCATTTTCTTCAACCCCTCCAAAGAAATTCATGTTTACGACCCACAACAAGGATTTTCAGGACCAAATCAGATCAGGGGTCATAATAAGGGTACCATATCTGGAGGAAAGAAGGTTTGTACACAAACATAGAAGAGGATTCTTTACGGTAAGAGCAGTGAGACTATGGAACTCTCTGCCTGAGGAGGTGGTGATGGTGAGTACAATAAAGGAATTCAGGAGGGGCCTGGATGTATTTCTGGAGTGTAATAATATTACAGGCTATGGCTACTAGAGAGGGGTCGTTGATCCAGGGAGTTATTCTGATTGCCTGATTGGAGTCGGGAAGGAATTTTTTATTCCCCTAAAGTGGGGAAAATTGGCTTCTACCTCACAGGGTTTTTTTGCCTTCCTCTGGATCAACTTGCAGGATAGCAGGCCGAACTGGATGGACAAATGTATTTTTTTTCGGCCTTATGTACTATGTTACTATATGCCGAAGAAGGGCAGGGGTTTTGCTCAAGACTCTTCAAAAACCCGATGATTCTTACCGCACAATAATAAATCTAAAACCCTTAAACAAATTAAGCGTGTACAGGAGGTTCAAAATGGATTCAGTGGCCTCTACCATTCCGCTGATTCCAGAGGGCGCCTTTTTGGCGTCAATAGATTTAAAAGACGCCTACTCATATACCAATCCATCAGGCTTCTCAGAAGCACTTAAGGTTTGCGGTAAGGGATCCCAGAGGTTCCCTCCACCACCTTCAGTATCTGCCGCTTTTATTCGGCATATCATCAGCCCCAAGAACCTTCACCAAGTTGGTGGTGGAAATGGTGGCGTTTCTATGCAGAAAGGGAGCAAATATTGTCCCCTATTTAGACGACTTTCTAATAATTGAAAGCTCAAAAAAAGAGACCTTCAAGGTAATAAAGGATTTTATAGACACCCTCTCGGATCTGGGCTGGTTGATAAATTTAAATAAAAATCTACATTCACCCCATCCACAAGAATAAGATTTCTGGGCGTAGTGTTAGATTCTGTATCCCAGAGGACTTATCTACCCCATGACAAGATAAGATCCCTCAAACAGAAAATAACAAGGTTTCAGAACACTACCAGATGCTCCATTCGAAAGGCGATGAGTCTGCTAGGTATCCTAACCTCTTTCATAAATTCAGTCCAATGGAGTCAGGCCCACACCAGAACCATGCAATCGTGGATCTTCAAAAACTGGAACAGGAAACATTCGTCCCTGGACAGGATAAACCAACATTCCACCGGCAGTCAAACTAGACCTGGACTTGTGGGGAGAGGAAGAGAACCTTCTTCAGAGCACAGACTGCCTCAGGACCCCAGAGGGTTCAGATAATGACCGATGCCAGCGCTTCAGATTAGGGAGAAAAGGTTATAAGCTATTACTTCCAGGGAGACTGGTCAGTCATCATAAAAAAACTGATCTTCACATTACAGAGAACTGTATGCAGCCCTTACAAAAGCTCACTACCTATTAAAGAACAGACATCTGAAAGTCCTTTCGGACAATATCACATCAGGGCGGCACAAGATCCAATCCTTTTGGCAGAAGTAGCACGAAAAATATTCTTCGGCAGAAGGAAATGTTCTCTCCTTAATTTCGGTTCACCTGAAAGGGTCAGAAAATCTAGAAGCGGACTTCTTAAAGAGGACCTTTCACCTGGATATCCTTAATCTAATTATTATCCTACCTTTATAGTGCGGCGTCCACTGATGTCTTGGCACTTTTTTTTTTCTCTAAAGAAGCCCCCGTTCATCCGCTGTGGTCCCTGTATCTTTTGATACCTCATATGCTAAAGAGGCAACTCGGTTATACTAGGCGTGGACTTGTATTTCTCCTGGGCGCGGTTATCTTCTCCCTGGCTGCGAGCGCATCCAATCAGAGCGCCCCGCTCTTAGCCAGAGAGAAGGAGCTCAAGTTCTTGCGAGAATTGAAGCTCCTCCCACGAGGGAGAAGATAACCGCGCATAGGAGAAATACAAGTCCATGCCTAGTATAACAGAGTCGCCTCATTAGCATATGAGGCACCAAAAGATACGGGGACCACAGCGGACGAACGGGGGATTCTTTAGAGAGAAAAAAAGTGCCAAGACATCAGTGGGGGCCGCACTATAAGGTAGGATAATAATTAGATTATTGATATCCAGGTGAAAGGTTCTCTTTAAGTCTGCAAACTTTACATCCAGGAGAATGGACTCTAAATAAAAAAAAAATTCAGGAAATCCCATCCAGATGGGGACTGCCAGAGGTAGACCTGTTCGCCTCCAGAGAGAGTGCTCAGGTCCGTCAATTTTGTTCTCTAGACCCCAGAGACAGACCTTGGGCAGTAGACGCCCTGTCTATAAGATGGTTCTGGGACCTTGTTTTCGCATTTCCATCTTTTCCACTGATAACTCAAGTAACACAGAAGATCCAGCGGGAACCAACGACAGTAATTTTAATAGCTCCTTACTGGCTGAAAAGAAGATGGTTCTCGGCCCTGAAACAAATGGCATTGGAAGAACCATGGAAAATTCCCTTCCACGGGGAGATCCTCTCTCAGGGTCCAATAAAACATCCAAACCCACAGATCTACAATCTAGCTGGAATGGAAAACTGTAATTAGACTTACAGTAATTCAGTTTCCTTGAGTCCACCATGACGATATATATTCCTCCCCCCCCCCCAAAAAACAAACAAAACCTAACTATATAAATAATTAGTATGTAGATACGTTATACTGAATTCTTATATCTAGTTTGGTATGAACTAATACTGAAATGGGGACACCCATAGATTGCTCACCTACCTTGGTAATTTGCAAGAACACGGAGGGTGAGGAGGGGTGGGGGCAATTTAAACACTCTGTATATTCCTGCCCCTACAGAGGTCAAGGGTCATATCTCACTTGTGGCCGTCATGGTGGATTAAAGGAAACGGAATTACCGGTAAGTCTAATTACGTTTTTTCAAGACACTGCAGGCCATTTGACCAATAAACGAGATGTCACTGGCCTAGGAAGCGGCCGCAGCGCTCACTGGGCCCCCTTCAACCATCTGATTGGTGGGGATGCCAAAAGTTAGACACCCACCATTTTAATGAACTATTCTGAGGATAGCATGCAGGACAAAAGAAGTATGGGGGTTGAAGTTATTATTCCAATAACATGGAACACGTTTCAGGGATTAACCCTTTCTTCAGACAAAAATGGACATGAAGCAAAGGATAGGTTATCCGTATCATAAAAGTGGACTCCCTCTTTAATGAGCACAATTCTGGGGCCCACTCTTGTAGAACATTCAGCAAACGCCATCTTCTCTTTATATTTGCAGGCCACAATACCAAGTGGAGTATTGCTATTGCTGACAGCAGCATTTTATCCCTTGGATTGAATTAATTTTGTAGTATATTGATCTATTTTACTATTTTACTATTTTTATTTTATCATTCTAGCTATGTGTTGTGAAAATATTGCCTTCTATCTGTATTGTTCTTTATTAGAAGTAAAACATTTATGAAAGCGCCTCAAGTGCCTGCCTTGCTAGAATTAAAATTAAAAAAGGCATAAAATTAAAACTCCATGTGTCACTGAAAAAGATGCAAAATTATTAAAATAACCAAATGGTATAAAGGTATGGCTTTCAAAGCCACATGTACAAATTTTTTTTAAAAAAAAGATGAAAATATGTCTGCTTAGAAAGGGGATGTGAATGGCCAAGTCATTAAACAATTGAATGCTAATAGGTGGACAAAGATGTCGGACCTGGTGGTCCCTATGACTACCCAGTATTGTAATCGTATGATTGGGGGGCGGAGGTGACAGGCGGATGTCTAACCTGTTGGTCATAGCCAGTCTTAATAAATTCCCCTCAAATGCACTGATAACAAATATTTTAATAATCACTATATTTTAATTTGTGCCATTTTAAAAAGTAAATGTATGAACAAGCTGTGGCTCACCCTGTCAGACTCGCACAAGTTGTCTGTAGTGATGAAATATCTCATTTCTAATAATGAATGAAATTTAGCAGAGCGGCATCGTCCTCATCAATGCATCGTTGTGACATAAGAAAATGGGGGCTGAGGAGCTGGGAGTAGCTGTGTCTGTTGTCATTCTTCCCTTAATGTCAGACTGCACTTCGTTCTTCCAGTGTAGTGGTAGACATAGATGTTGGACGACTTCCATGCGAATAGTTATTTTTTTTTCCTTCAATTCAGGAGCATATGTGTTCTTCAAGGAGAAGCAGAATTACAAAACATGTCATTGTTCCTGTGGTTCTGTTTCAGGCTTTCACTTGTAATCTTGTATTTCTGCATAGATATAGAGAGTGTGTGTGTATATACCGTATATATTAGTACTTGCTATTATAATGGATTATAATGTATTTCTGTAATAAATTATGTATTTCTCTAAATGTTTCTCTAAAATTTGAGTTCTGCGAGTGCAAAAGAATCTTCAGAAACTTGTATGTAATTAGAGATCTTCTAAGCAGAAGTTAAAACCGTTCCTGTGTAGACCAGGACATGCTGCTGTATCTGAAGGAATGATTGCGTTCCTGATCATTTAGTCATATATATTACCGATGATTGCTCGATGTGCGAAAATTAATCTGTATACAATGTTAAAAAAATAAAAAAAAAACATTGTCGAGCTATACTTTAAAGGGGTTCTCCAACATGGGAAGGCATAGTCAGGGGACCAGGGATGGTGCCAAAGTAAAAAAATAAATAAAATTAGACTCGCCTGTCAGTAGCGGTCCAGCACCCATCTCCACCATGTCCAGGACCAGATTGTGGTTTGCTGTTTACATGAACATCACCTCTGCCGGCCAGTGAATGGCCTCAGCAGTGACCTGTGCAGAACCGCTATTGATTGGCCAGCAGTGGTGACAGGCATGTCACCCTTCTAGTCCAGTGAACTGGAAGTGGCCGAAATGGGAGATCCCTACTGGACACGGTGTACGCATGAAAGGTGAGTTTTTATATATATATATATATTTTTTAAACTTTGGCGCCATCTCCCACCCCTTGAACATGGGTTCCGGATCTCGGAGAGCTCCTTTAAAGCAGAGACTGCTCTGCTGTGAACTGGCATTGCATAGGTGAAGTGAAAAACACATCCTTGTTGGAAAAAAGCCAACAACCCTACCCATACTTATTAGCGCAGAATAACCTACTAATCAATGGTAGCCTAACAGTAGTTGTGTATCCCGGGGACCATTTCTGTCTTGGTGGCCTTGGTTCACCACCAGTGGTCAGTCAGATTGCTTGAGGAAGTTGCACAATATTTCATGTCACTTCACTATAACCCAGCGTACGGTACTTTCACACTAGCGTTCTATTCTTTTCCCATATTGAGTTCCGTCCTAGGGGCTCAAAACCAGGGAAAAAAATGCTTCCGTTTTATCCTAATGCATGGAAAGTATTCCGTTCAGTATGCATCAGGATGTCTTCAGTTCAGTCCCTTTACGGTATTTGGCCGGAGAAAATACTGCAGCATGCTGCAGTATTTTCTACGGCCAAAATTCCGGAACATTTGCCTGATTGCCGTATCCGACATTAATTTCAATTGAAATGCATTAACATACCAAGTGTTCCGAAAAACCGGATGCGGTTTCCCGGTGTGCGCAAGCGCAGACCTTTAAAAATGCGAGAAAAATAAATACCGGATACGTTTTTCCCGATGACACGTCTGCAAATGATATCCGTTTGCATACGGATTTCCGGATCCGTCAGGCAGTTCCGACGACGGAACTGCCTGCCAGATCCTTACAAAGCAAGTGTCATGTCATGCAACCCCATAGGACTTGCTTACAAGGCATTGCTCACCATAATGCAAACAGTTTGGCACTTGTGGAGTCACGGTTAGGTTTTGGGGATGATGGAGTCGGAGCAATTTGTGTACAAAAAACAAACAAACCGCAAAACCCTGCACAAGTGTGAATAGAGCCTAACCATGGGTGCATCTTCCATCAGCCCAGCCATATACACTAGATATCAGTCGGGTGGGTGAACACTTTCTCCCCATCCCCTCCATACACTTGCCTGCGCATCCATATGTGTCCAGGACGTGGCGAGAGGGTTAACCTGCTGTCCAGACACCTTTTATGGAGGCTTATCTCTCCAGGACGAAAGGATTGGACATATAGAAACCCAGCTGTCTGATCCTTTTCTTCCCTGCTAAGTTGGGAGACACCGATACATGTTAATGGTTGGCTGGTTCCACCAAAATCAGTCGCCCTTTATCTAATGTGTATGGCGGCTTTACATTGTCCGCTCACACAGCGCGTGCCGGTGGAATCGCTTCACATTCGCATGTAACGCAGTTTTAGAACATCCTCCTAAAAGTTTTAATCACCCAGAAAAGCAAATGAAGGACCTTTTTTTTTTTTTTCTTTTTAGCGCTTCGGAGCTCATTTTTCTCCTGCTAGCCTTCACGTGCAGTTTTGATGGAAAGTGACAAGCGTAACGTTAATTAGTGAAGGCTCTACTAATGAGAATGTTACTCTTAAATAAGATGGAAGCGCGTGGCTTGTTTCTTTCCGAACGACACACTTGGTGATCAGAACTAAGCCGTTCAGGCACTGCTTCTTCAAGAAGCTCGATCGGGAGAAAAATTACCTTTTCAGTTAAAATATTGCATCAAAAACAACTTTTTTTTTTTTTTTTTTTTCTTTCTGACTTATGGAAACTAAACCTAAAGCCGCAAACACTGTCTGTTAATTAGTGGAGGAGACAGCTTCTTGAATTAATATGTGGCGTTAATTAACAGGAAAGGCTGATGTTGTGCTGTAATTACCACCAATATTTTTGGCATACTGAGTGATTGAAGGTGGATGTAGTCTGACTGATAAGGTGCGCGCCATTTCATTTCTCTTATTTTTATTTTATAGGAATATGGATCGACTCCTAAGGCTCGGAGGAGGAATGCCTGGGCTGGGGCAGGTCAGTAGCTGTTACTACAAACCAGTCAACTACCTTTTTTAAATACCATCAACCCCTGGTTGGTGAATTACAGGACAGGAAGGCTTACTATAAGGCCGCATTCACACACGGCGTCTGGGCAGCTGCAGTATTCTTCAGAAAAGGCCACATGTCTGTTGGGTATTTTCACATGGACATCACAGAGAAAGCCCTGTAGATGCAGAATGTGTCTATGGGCCATTGCATTGGTTATGATGTACTATATGTGTAATAAAACTTTAGTACTAGTTTAAAAAAAAAACTGGTAAACAGACTGCAGATTTCCTTAAAAAAAAAAAAAAGACAAAATGATGCGGCATTCTGCACTATTTAGTCCAGTAAGGTGGCAGACCCCATGATGGTAACCTGAAAGACCCCGTTCTAGTCCGGCTCCGACATGTAGCAGATCCAATACTGCTGCTGTTTTCATTTTTCTGTTCCTATAATTGAAAAGAAAAAAAATGAAATAATGGCATGAAGAAACCAGAAATACAACAAGAAAAATACCAGAAACACAAACAATCATTAGATGTAGTATATAATGGCACAGACTGATAAAATGGGGCACACCCAGGGGGACAGTTACCAGTACTCCATAGACACGGCTGTAGGGCATGCTTTACTGTTTCTTAAATAAAAATGAAAAGATCCCCTAGATGGGGAAAATGTCAATGAAGTATGAAACCTATAGGGGGTCATTTACTATCAGATATATTGCAGAACACTGGCGTATATCTATCACAGATTGCAAATGATAAATGAGATGGTCCTGCCGACCTGTGCCCGTCCCCTTTTGAGACCTGGCGTTAACAGGGAAGGGTACGGCCTCGTCTTTTATCATTTTCTACACTTGATTTAGGTGTAGAAAATGGTCTAAATTTAAGCCAGCAAGGATGCGGTCTTACATTTAGACCGGCGGTGGATGCGCCGAAGTTATGTAGAGGCCGGCACCCTTTCATCACTTCGGGGGATTCACCTCCAGCGCATGGGGTTATTAAAACGCAGGTCTTAATAAATACCCCTCATAATATTTTAGCATTTATAAAAAGTTTATTTAAGGGGTTTTCTGGTACTTGGGTATAGATTGCCTGTCTTCAGGGATAAGTTCTCAATATCAGATCAGTGGGGTCTGACGCCCTTCACCCCCCACCATTCTGCTGTTTCAGTGCAGCGCCAGAAAACAATACAGTGGACAGAGCCGGAAGCAGAAGGTTCCATCCGCTATGTTGTGGCGATGCCCGGGAGCTAAGCTACAGTGTGCTGGCACTGGAGACAACACCATGGTAGAGCCCGCTGTCCAGTGTATAGTATCTAGTGTGGGCAACTGCCTGAAGTAGCTGATCAGTGGCGCTCCACCTCCGATCTGATATAGTCAGCAATATCTACTTCCCAGAAAACCATTTTAACTGCCACAGGAAATCCTGACCGGTTACAGCTATGTTTTTGTCCCCATGTACACGACCATATGTATTTCCCGAATCCGATCCGTTTTTTTTTTGTTTGTTTTTTTTGCAGATCGGATGCGGACCCGTTCATTTTAACAGGGCCACAAAAAATGTGGACAGCACACATGCAGTGTCAAAATCCGTATGTCCGTTCTGCGGCCCTGAAAAAAACATGGAACATGTCCTATCCTTGTCTGTTTCGCGGACAAGGATAGGACATTTGTACAGAAGGGGAAAAAAGAAAATGGTGGCATGCACACAGCTGGCATCCGAAGTTTGCGGACCACAGAACATACACTGTTGTGTGCCTGAGGCCTTATACTGAAACACAGTATAAGGCGTGGTGCCCGTTGCCGTATAGCAGACCGCATTTGCGGATCCGCAATACATGGGCGCCGTTCCGCACGGATGCGGACCCATTCACTTTAATGGGTCCTCAAATCCGGGGATACGAAACGGAGCCCTACGGAAGTACTACAGAGTGCTTACGTGGTGTGTCGTCCCGTACTTCCGTTCCGCAAAAAGGTATAACATGTCCTATCTTTTTGCGGAACCGCCGGAACGCGAACCCTTTAAAGTGAATGGGTCAGCGATCTTCTGCGGCTGCCCCACAGTCTGTGTTCGTGCATTGCAGCCTGCAATTTGTGGGCCGCAGTACAGCCACAGGGCGCACACGTTTCGTCTGCAGGAGGCCTAAGGCCTCATGCACATGGCCGTTGCTCGGTCCCCAATGCACGGGCAACATATGTGCGGCTGCCGCATCGGATCCAGACCCATTCATCTTGAATAAGTCTGTGATCCGTCCACACTGCCAAAAAATAGAACGAGTTGTACTTTTTTTTTGCAGTGCGGAAGCACGGAGAGAACTCCTACGGAAACACGCTGTAGTGCTCTGTGCCTCTATTCCACACAACATCTTCCTGATTGCGGACCCATTCAAGTGAATGGTTCGCATCCTTGATGCAGTGTGCACATGGCCAGGCCCTGTATATTGCGGACCCGTTGTTTGACGGCCACAATACAGGTATGGCCGTGTGCATGAGACCTAAATATGAGTTGCCAACGGGAAGAATAGTCATGGGGATTTTGCTCACCTGGCTCGGCTTCATTGATCAGCCTCTCCCTTCTTGTGTACGGGGAGAATCCTGTCAGTCAAGCGTTTGTGCTCATTGATAAGATGGACAGCCGTGCAGCAGACTCTGGTCCTAGCTCTGCCAGAGAAGAACCTAAACACAGCTAACACTGTAGACCAGGGATACCCAACCTACAGCCCTCCATCATCCCTGGACATCCTGCAGCTATAAGGGCACGTTGGGAGTTGTAGTTTTGCAACACTTGACGGCCGCATGTTGGGCCTCCCTGCTGTAGACCATAGGCTAGAGAACCTTCTGTATATCCCATAGGGTAGTAACTTAAAGTGTACCTAAACTTTCAAGTAAAAAAATTTTTTACTGTTAGAAATACCCTAAAATTTATTTTCATAATACTCATTTTGTATTCTATGCGGTGCAGTGAGCGCTGCTCTGAGGGAAGCACATCTGTCCTCAGACTACGCCGGTTATGCGGGGGCAGCATGAGGACAGGTCCACTCTCCTGCTTGCCAAAATGAAACAAAAGGCCCATTTGGTTGATAGAAACTATCCTAGAATACATGAAACTCATGCAGGAAATGTATCATCCGAGGCATTTTTTTTTTTTATGCCATTTTTTTTCTGATTCTCCAGTGAAAAACTTTTGCATAATAAATTTGGTGCATTATTATTATTATACACCACAGCAGGAGAAAATGCTTTCCAGAATAATTACATTAAAGGGGATATCCTCCTGATCCGCTGCATCTCCCTGTCATCTGGATGGAAACGGCAGCTCTAGCGGGTGACCACTGCCATCACCACAAGAGTAAGACGCTTCAGTGTGGTCACCAGCTCCCTGCTCTACCTGTTGCTAGGCAACTGCCGAGTCTATTTAGCCACCTGCCTAGCAAGACAATGAGGGGAAATAATTATTCCTGATTGTAATCAAGGGATTCAGTGGAATACTCTGCCTTTTATTGGAGTTTTCCTTTAGTTAAGTTTTTGGGTGCCCACTTTTGAGATAAGGGGTTAAAAAAAAAAAAGCAAGTCTTTTATTTTTTTTTATGCTTCGTCTGGCATGAAAAGATTGCTTTTAAGAACATCTGGTGGCACAGCCCGGGAGCTGGGCAGATGATGTGCCCGCCTGTGATATTTGTCTCCATTTTCCTCCGACCTTTTGTCTAAGGTCAAAAGGGGTTTCTCACCTTGTTTGTGCCATTGGGGTTCTCAATGCGCATTTTAATGATGTCATAATTAACTTCCTTAATTCCAGCTTCTGTCATCTGTCTTCTTGAAATGTGAGAAAATGTGTCTGAAAGGTCGACATATGGGCCTCATACAATTGATTCTGCCGAGAAACTAGCAAAATGTTAATTTATTGCTCCCTAAGAAGCATGTAGCGTCAATCGTATTCACAGCGCAAGAAATAACACTTTACCCTCGTCTGCAGTTGTCTTTACGTTGAAAAAGCACTTTTTAAATTTTTTTTTTTTTATATAAACTAGTCGCTGAATATTCTCGTACTTCACTGTCTGTAATGGTGGAAGAACAACCTGAGCAGATAGGAGCGCTGTGGAGTGATGGTCGGGGGCCGGAGAGGCAGGCGTGCCATTATAGAAAGCCATAGCAAACCTATTCCAGTTTGGTTACATCCTATTGTTCCTGGTCTGTGAATAGAATGGCAGAATTTCAGTGAACACTGACACAATAGCAGTGGATATAACCATGCAGATTTGGGCTACATGCACACGAACGTTGTTTGTTTCCGTTTCTGTTCCGTTTATTTTTTTTTTGCGGATAGGATGCGGACCCATTCATTTCAGTGGGTCCGCAAAAAAATGCGGACAGCACACTGCGTGCTGTTCGCATCCGTATGTCCGTTCCGTAGCCCCGCAAAAAAAATAAAAATAGAACATGTCCTATTCTTGTCCGTTTTAGGCATTGTTACAATGAACCTGCAAAAAAAAAAAAGCATACGGATGTCATCCGTTATTTAATTTTTTTGGGGGGGCGGATCCGCAATTTTTGAACCTCAAAACACATACGGTTGTGTGCATGTAGCGTTATATAGCATTTATTGTCTGAGGAAAAAATGGGGACATAGGTTTGAGTTGTGCATTTTTATTGGCCAAAATAAAAGCTTAAAAATTGTCCGTCTTGGTTGGGTGGGTAAAGTATGGAGAACATACATTGGTACAAAAAATGCCATTCAAAACTTTACAGAGCACATTCACCCTCAGGCAGGGAAAAAAAACAACTATAAGGCTCCTTTCACACGAGCGAGTTTTTCGCGCGGGTGCAATGCGTGACGTGAACGTATAGCACCCGCACTGAATCCTGGCCCATTCATTTCAATGGGTCTGTGTACACGAGCGGTGATTTTCACACATCTGTTCTGTGTTGCTTGAAAAACGCAGCATGTTCTATATTCTGCTTTTTCCACGCAGCCCTGGCCCCATAGAAGTGAATGGGACTTCAGTGAAAAACTCATTGCATTCGGAAGCAAGGGCGGATGCGATGCGTTTTTCACGGATGGTTGCTAGGAGATGTTGTAAGCAGTCAGTTTTTTATCTTGCGCGTGAAAAACGCATCAAAATGCATTACACCCGCGCGGAAAAAACTGAACGCAATCGCAGACAAAACTGACTGAACTTGCTTGCAAAATGGTGTGAGTTTCACTGAACGCACCCTGAGCGCATCCGGAGCCAATCCGTCACACTCGTGTAAAAGAGGCCTGAATGTCTATGGGACAAAAATGGCTGTATATGCTGCCTATAAAATAAAATTAAAAAAAAAGCCATTGACCCAAAAATTACAATCGCAAAAATACCAAATAAGCCCTGTGTGTAACACCAGCCTTATAGGTACTGTATTGTAATGGTTCCGAACGGTTGTCACAAAGCATCTGTAAAGATATGACCACGCTGTAAAACGCTCAGGTCTGAACCCAGCCTTACACCAAGTTCACTTGTTGTTTTTGGCATATGCTGAAAAGAAAGACCAAATCAAGCAGGTTGCAGGCTCACGTGTCGATGCTGTTAAAGAGGACCTCTAACCTCCTCTGACATGTCTGTTTTGGTAAGTGCTTCCATTTCCCTTTGTAATTACAATTCTGGAGCATCTCTGCTTATGACTGTTATGCCATTCCTGTATTATTCCTGCTAGAAGTTTACCAATTGCCCGCCGTCTGCAGTAAAGGTACTTCTGGGTGTTACCAGTAGAAGGTGTGTCTGACTGTCCAATCAGTGCTGCTGGTGACAGACTCTGCAGGGACACACCCCCAACTGGTAACACCCATCCGTACCCTGACTGCAAGCTGCTAGCAATTCATGTATAACTTCTAGTGGAAATACCGAAGGAATGGGACAACATAGAGCCATGAGAATAGATGCTCCAGAATTGTTATTACATGGGGAATGCAGGTAGTTACTAAAACGCACATGTCAGGAGAGGGGACAGGTCCTCTTTAAAGTAGCGGGTGACCTGTAACCAAAAATCATCTTGCCACTGTCGCAGTCATGTAAGGTCATGAGTAGGGCTGCAGTAATCGAGTATTCTATCGATTATTTTTACAATTAATCGAGTACTCTAAGAAAAACCTTCTTAAAATAACGTATTTCTTTATAAAAACAATATTTTTATTTCTTACAGTGGTATCGCACCTAATTGCACACACAAGGCTGCTTTCACAGCTGCAATATACATTCTGTCAGAAGAACAGCCAGAATGTACCGTGTCGGGTATAGCTGGATTATCTGCCGGCTGCTGCTGACTGTAATGGGGTCCAGCCCTGTTACAGCGTTTAAGCTGGGTTTTAGCCAGACAAAAAAAAAAAAAAAGAGAGAGCTTTGGATGATGCCCAGTATGTATGCCGATACATGGCCATAATAGTCATTGAGAGCATATAGCTGGTTGTATCCGGCTATACCCAATACGGTATACTCCTGCAGGCTGTTCTTCTGCCAGAATGTGTATCTAAGGTTATGTCGTGAACTCCAGCAGTTTGTTCCGGTGGAGGAATAGACTGCCAGCGTCCACTGGCTGCATCAGTCATAGCTGGATGCCCATTGACTGTAATGGGGATCCGGACAAAAAATGCTGCACAGTGACATAGCGTTTTGATGAGACCCCTCCCAAGTCAGTCAGCCTTGCCCTCAAATCAGTCCCCCCATGCCACAAGCCCGCAATCAGACCCCCATGCCACCATCAGACCCTCCCTTGCTGCAATCAGAGCCAGACCCCCATGCCATCCATTGCCATGTCCCCCACTCCCCCAGTGCCATCAGATCAGCCCCTCCATGCCATGTCCCCCACTGCCATCAGCCCCTACATGCCATCCAGATTGCCAAGATGTCCCCCTTCCCCAGTGCCTCCATGCCATCAGATCAGCCCCTCCATGCCGTGCCCCCACGGGACTCTCGCCTCTCCTGGCATGTCTCTTTTAGTAAATGATAGGAATCTACATGAATTGACATTTCTGGAGTATTTATCCTTATGACTTCTGTGTTGTGATGTTTCTCTATTATTGCTGCTACAAGGTTAGGAATAAAGGTACCACTGGGTGTTACCAGTTGGGGGTGCGTTCCGCCAGAGTCTGACCCTGTTTGACAAGAAGAATAGTAGGTTGGCACTTTATCTGTTAACTAATCTAGCAGGAATAATAGAGGGACAGCACACCGAGTTATAAGAAAAGATGCTGCAGAATTATTTTATGGGGAATGCAAGTAGTTACTAAAGCAGACATGCCAGGAGAGGGGAAGGGTCCTCTTTAAATTCGGTGCTGGACATACAGGTGCTAGGCTCATTACAACGCGCTGGATGTTGATCTCGGCGCAGCAGGGAGAGGAAGAGCTGGTCTGGGAGTGTTAGACACCGGCGGGGTCCAGGTAAGTACAATGTCCACCTCGGTTCGACCGCTCTGGGGGGTCTTTCTTACTCTTTGATAACCCCTTTAACCTGCACTTGCCATGAAACTGCAGCTGTTTGGCTGTCGGTCGCTGCCTGTACAGCCGTGCTCCCGTGTGTCCGTCACATGACCAAGGGCAAGGTTTTTACCCCTGGAAGTAACAATGAAGGTTCCTATCGAGTGACAGCAAACAGTGATCTTGAAAACCCTAAGGAAATGATACAGAAGAAATAAACGGAAAATTGTGTAAGGTCTCGGATTTCTTTGCTGAAAACCTCACCGCTGCTCGTCGCTGGTCGCACGGCTGCTGCTTTCTTTTTAAATCCGAGCCGAGCGCAGTAACGTTCAGTGTCATGCTCTTTGATTTGGCGAGGTAGGAGACTTGCATGGCAATAGCCACTAGATTTTCTGACGCGGTTGCCAATTATCTATCATGTTCTCCCATCTGTGAGTGTATTTTATCAGATGGGAGAGTTGGGATGCGTCCAGGGGAGGGCAACATGGATGGCGCTCAAACCGTAGCACTTGGGAAGTGAATTCTCAGGCACGGGGCTTGTCGTGAGATGGATGGAAAAGAGACAGCTTTCCACAGCTCTAGAGAGCAGTCATAATATATATGCCGACCTGTAAGACCTGCCAGTCGCACGGGACTAGGTTCTCATCCTCATGGGGGACGTTTTAAATATCTGCCTCCACAAAAAGACTTATGAAACGGCGGTCCACGTAGATTACAGCTATGGACGTGGCCCTGCTGACTGATGATGAGCTAATAAAAAGTCACACGTTTTAGCAAAGGGATAAGCCGCCTGCGAATTTCACAGGAGAGCATTCAGTGCGATAAAATCCGCTCCGTGTGTCGGGGGTATTTCCCGTCCTGAATGCTGCTCCTGTGACATCAGCTCGTGGCGTTCTTATTTATAATGCTGTGTGTTCCTGCCCGACCTCAACTGTACTGAATTGTGCTCACATAATGCCGACTGTACGAATCATTACCGATGAGGTCGATCAGGAACACACCGCTTTATAAATCATTATAATACCACGCGTCCGAGTCATAGGAGCAGCATTCAGGATAGTAAATACCTCTGACTAGGGATCGATCGATTATCGGTTTGGCCGATATTATCGGCCGATATTGAGGATTTTGAACGTTATCGGCATCTATTTTGCCGATATACCGATAACGTATGGGGAGCACAGAACGCGCTGCTCTCAGCGCGTTCTGTGTTCCCTCAGCAGCACAGGGGAGAAGGAAGCAGTGTCTCCTCCCCCTGTGCTGCTGCTGCCGCTGCCTCCAATGACAGGACGGAAGACAAGAGGAGGGGAGGGGCTGTGGCCGCTGCGCCACCAATGAAGATGAGTCTTTCATTAATTCAAATACAGGAGGCGGGAGCTGGCTGCAGAATCACATAGCCGGCTCCCAGCCTCTATGAACGGCAGCTGCGGTCCGCGGTAGTTAACCTCTTAGGTGCCGCGTATCGCAGCTACCGCTCATAGAGGTCGGGAGCCGGCTATGTGATTCTGCAGCCAGCTCCCGCCTCCTGTATGTGAAAGAGAGGTATCTTCATTGGTGGCGCAGTGCGCCCCCCCCCCCCCCCCCCTCAAGCCCCCTAGTATTAGTCATTGGTGGCGCAGTGCGCCCCCCACCCCCATCCCAATAGTAAAAACATTGGTGGCGCAGTGCGCCCCCCCCCCCCCCCCCAGTTCTAATCATTGGTGGCAGTGGCCACAGGATCCCCTCTCCCCTGCTCCTCCGATCGGAGCCCCAGCAGTGTAAGCCTGGGGCTCCGATCGGTTACCATGGCAGCCAGGACGCTATTGAAGCCCTGGCTGCCATAGTCAGCTCCATGCTGCTGTGTGCACAGAGCACAGGGCAGCAGGGAGAGTGCGAGATCCTATTCACTCTGATAGAGATCTATCAGGGTGAATAGGACAAGGGTTCTAGTCCCTAAGGGGGCTAAAAGTTAGTAAAAAAAAACCACAAAAATATTAAGTATAAATGAAAAAGATTTACAAAAAAAATAAAATAATAATACACGTTAACAATAAACATTAATTTTCAGCAGATTTGTGTAGGAAATTTTTTTTTTTTACTCAAAAATAAAAATACCCAGAATATCGGTATAAATTATCGGCTATCGGCCTGAAAGTTGACTCTTGTAGTCATAGATTTCAATTTCTAGAGCAAGGACAGCCCACGATTCATACACGGGTCCTCATCTGGTGCAACACCAGTCTTAAAGGGGTTGTGTAAGAATGGAGGTTTTTGGCAACCCCCCTGCTTGGCCGGGCCTGTAAAAGGAAGCTTACTTACCTGCTTCCCGCTCTTTCTCCTCCCTGCCTGCGATTCTCCGCTGGGCTCCCTCGCAGAAAACATTATCCAGTTTGACATCGTCGCGGCCGTTGCAGTGACCGGATCAACTTATGTCAGGACACATGGTCACTTGACGCAGGGTGATGCGGTCTCCACCGCGGCCAGTGATTGACTGCAGGCGACCTCAAACTGGATATTTACAGAGAGGGAGCATCGCAGGACGGGAGGAGCAGGTAAGTAAGCCTCCCTTTACAGGTCCCGCTAAGTGAGGGGAGGGTTGCCTTATTCTTGCACAACACTTTTCCTAAATGTCCCCTTAGCATATAGCGTTGTTTGTAATGTGCTTAGAAAGAACCCACTTGATTGTTTCAGTAGAAGTCGGGGGGCTTCTTTATGACTTTTGGTTGCAGTCTTGCCTGAAGTTGTTTGCAACTCTTTCTCTCATAGGAAAGCCATTGAGATCTTAGCTGCAATTTCACCTCGTCTTTTGGGCAACTAAATATTCCCCTAGAGCCATAGCCTTCCTTTACATATTACCTTTCATGTCACTTTATTTTTAAGGGGTCATCTGAACATGGGAAACCATTTTGGATTGATGATGTGGGAGCCGCCATTGGACTCATCGGTTATATGTAGGGAAACCACAAGATACATTTATTGGATGACTATTTAAAAAGGTTGTCTGTCGTGCCGGGGATGGTCCTGCTGGCCGTGTAATGCATGGACGGGTCTAGTCTGCCCCACTCTTTTTGTTTGCAGCAGCTCTAACTCGTAGAGGGAGTCCACTTTTAGCGGGCTACCCTCTATCACAGCCATTTGCTCTAATAGGCTAGGTTACCATCATAAGACCATAAGACGCCCCCTTTAAAGAGGTTGTCCAGTCTCTAGGCATTGATGACCTGTTCTTAGGTCATTATTGGATCGGTGGGGCTCTGACACCGGCACCCCCGCCGATCAGCGGTTCTTGGCAGCCACTAGCACTGGAAATAACAGAGTGGACGGCGCTGGAAGCTACATCTCAGCCCCCTTTCAAGTGGTAAAGCTTTCTGCTTCCGCCTCTCTGTTATTTTTGCTGCCGCCGGCTGCTGAGCAGCCCTTCCTGGTGCTGGACCCCACCGGTCTGATATTAATGACCTAGCCTAAGGATAGGTTATCAGTATCCAGGGTCCGGGAAGATAGACAGCAAGAGAATTGCAGCCAATTCATGCCTGAGCTGAATGTAACCTCGCACCCACCACCGTGTTGGTTTTATGTTGAAGTATCGTTAAGAGAAGCAGTAATTGGTGTCAGGAGCTGGCACGGTCTTTCTGCTTCGGAAGGCGGCGGGCAGTGATCATCCTCGTTATCCTGCGACCAGACAAGAGCCGTTCACAGGAGAGCTGTTTATGACATCATTAAGGTCATTAAGGAATAAAAAAAAAATTGCACCTTTTTTTATTCCCTTATGTGATTTCCATATTGTTTGTCTAAAAGTAACTGGAAAAACCCAGCTCAAACTCAACCAGTCACTAAATACGTGTTTGCAGCATATGGGCGGCCGTGCCACATGGGTGCGGAGGTAACCCGGGCACCTGTGTCTAGGACATGGCGGTAATAGCACATTTAGAGGGAAAATGTGACTTCTCCGGTCAGTTTGCCCACACATTGGATTGTATTTAGGGTGTTAATTGCTGCAAAAATATTCACAGGCCAAGGCCATTTCTTAATCTCAGTAAATGTTTTACAAGGTTTTTATATTTAAATGTCCTCATCCATGATTTTTTTTTTTTTTTAGGAAATTGAAAAATAAAACTTGAATATTTGTGTGGTTTGTGCTCTTTTTGTTTTTTTTTTCCCTCAGTGACAACTATCATTTCTATGGGAGGCAAAATGAATGTGTGCGCGCGTTTTGGTTTCTTCTTATTTATTAAATTTTAAGCAGAAACATATCCCCCGCTTTATTTAATTTTTAGGGGCCCTACAAACACAAGAATTTGCAATTGCATTTTTCTTTGGGTGGGGGGGGGGGGGTGTTTGAAAAGTAGCCAGGAAACCAAAAAAAAGGCCTACTTATGAACAAAAAATAAATAAAAATAACGCAGGTGTGGCATTTTATATTTTCCATAGACCTTCAGCTAACATCTGGAGGTGTCGTTCTTACCACAAAAAATTACGGTGCAGAAAAGCGCAACCAAAAACCAATGTGCGAACCCACCCTATTGGAGCTATAGGCGGTCCATTGCTGTCGCATGTTGTGGTTTCACACAGAGGTTTTTTTTTTGAAAGACACCACTGCAGTTTTTTTTTCTGCCAAATCCATTAGTGGATTCAAAGGAACAGGAAATATAAAGGAGAGACTAAAACTAGGACTTCACAGTGAAGATTGCACTATTCTAAGTCAAAGCATAGTGAATGGAGTGGAAAATATCCGTGTGCATTTCTGCACCAAAATGCTCATTTTCTAACGGCTGTATTTTGGTGGCGTTTTGCCGCAGATCTCGTCCTTCGTTAGAAAAGGGTGAAATCCACAGCTAAAACCGCAAACATTATTGACATGCTACAGATTTGGAAATCCGCAAAGCGGGTCCATTTCCTTACAGAAAAAATCCGCAAAGTGTACATGAGATTTGTGTAATCCCATACACTTTGCTGGTACCGTACTACACTGCAGTTTTCCGTACAGGAATCCACGCTGCAAAGACGCACGTATTCTGCAACGTGTGCAGGTGACCTTATACAGATCCAGTCCATATGAAGCTCTCGGAAGGTTGCATCGCATCGTTTTGAATTTGACTACAGTGGACATGAGACATGGATGTTTAAATGACCAGTAGACTGAAATACATGGAGATGCATGCTGACCTCTTCTCTGCATAGTGCCTTCACTGCCTCCAGTTACCGCTATACAGTGCCAGCCTGGACCCTTATGTAATGTGTTGATCACGTTTTCGCTGTATTCAACCATATTCCTTTGGATCCTTGCACTACAGCTTAGTGTGTGCTCCGTGGCCGTTTTGCAGACCGCATTTGTGGATCCGCAATACACGGGCACCGTTCTGTGTGCATTCCGCATCACGGATGCGGACCCAATCACTTCAATGGGTCCGCAAATACGGAGATGCGTGATGGAAGCACTACGGAGTGCTTCCGTGGGGTTTCTTCCCGTACTTCCGTTCTGCAAAAAGATAGGACGTTCTATCTTTTTGCGGAATGGCTGGATTGCAGATCCAGTTAAAGTGAATGGTTCTGAAAATCGCTGCGGCTGCCTCACGGTGGGTGTTCGTGCACAATTTATGGGGCGCACGTGTTTGTGTGCAAGAGGCTGAAGGAACCCTAAGCTGAGCACATGAAGCTATAGTCAGAACTTTTCCTGCATTATAGAGGTGGGAGGGAACCAACCTTAAGTATTCTGCACCTCGTTCGTACAGTTAACATGTAGCGTGTTAGTACAGTTAGGGCCTATTCAGACGGCTGTAGCGTTTTACGGAACTGCAAGTTGTGGACTGCCCATGGCCGCAACCGTAATAGAAAATGCCTGCGTTTGCGGACAAGAACAGGACTAGCTCTCTTTTCCGCTGAGCCACGGCAACGTATCACATCCTCACTTGCTTGCAGCCCCATTCATTTCTTTGGGGCCAGCGTTGGGTGAAAAATGCAGAATATAGAACATGCTGGGATTTTCACGCAACGCACAAGTGATGCCTGAAAACCAACGGTCATGTACACAGACCCATTGAAATGAATGGGTCTAGGTTCAGTGCGGGTGCAATGCGTTCACATCACGCATTGCACCCGCGTGGAATACTCGCTCGTGTGAAAGGGGCCTAAGAGTTTTACCCCCGGTACGGGCATAGAAGTACACTCACCTAAAGAATTATTAGGTACACCTGTTCTATTTCTCATTAATGCAATTATCTAGTCAACCAATCACATGGCAGTTGCTTCAATGCATTTAGGGGGGTGCTCCTGGTCAAGACAATCTCCTGAACTCCAAACTGAATGTAAGAATGGGAAAGAAAGGTGATTTAAGCAATTTTGAGCGTGGCATGGTTGTTGGTGCCAGACGGGCCGGTCTGAGTATTTCACAATCTGCTCAGTTACTGGGATTTTCACGCACAACCATTTCTAGGGTTTACAAAGAATGGTGTGAAAAGGGAAAAACATCCAGTATGCGGCAGTCCTGTGGGCAAAAATGCCTTGTGGATGCTAGAGGTCAGAGTAGAATGGGCCGACTGATTCAAGCTGATAGAAGAGCAACGTTGACTGAAATAACCACTCGTTACAACCGAGGTATGCAGCAAAGCGTATGTGAAGCCACAGCACGCACAACCTTGAGGCGGATGGGCTACAACAGCAGAAGACCCCACCGGGTACCACTCATCTCCACTACAAATAGGAAAAAGAGGCTACAATTTGCACGAGCTCACCAAAATTGGACTGTTGAAGACTGGAAAAATGTTGCCTGGTTTGATGAGTCTCGATTTCTGTTGAGACATTCAAATGGTAGAGTCCGAATTTGGCGTAAACAGAATGAGAACATGTACCTATCCTCTGATGGCTACTTCCAGCAGGATAATGCACCATGTCACAAAGCTCGAATCATTTCACATTGGTTTCTTGAACATGACAATGAGTTCACTGTAGTAAAATGGCCCCACAGTCACCAGATCTCAACCCAATAGAGCGTCTTTGGGATGTGGTGGAACGGGAGCTTCGTGCCCTGGATGTGCATCCCTCAAATCTCCATCAACTGCAAGATGCTATCCTATCAATATGGGCCAACATTTCTAAAGAATGCTATCAGCACCTTGTGGAATCAATGCCACGTAGAATTAAGGCAGTTCTGAAGGCAAAAGGGGGTCCAACACCGTATTAGTATGGTGTTCCTAATAATTCTTTAGGTGAGTGTATATGTCTTATAAGTCTGTGTTCAGTGCTACAGGTGACGTATCATACATCTGACATGGCTGTGCCTAAAAAGCTTTCAGGGATTGTCTCATCTTTGCAACTTCTGTCCATTATCCCTATTAGTGTATATGGAGGTCCTGTAGAGGGACACCCCACTTGGCTGTTATCTGCTAACAAGCATTGACTCTTGATGTAACAGACTCATTGGCAGTCATTTATTAAGGGACTTACGGCTTTTAAAGTTGTAAAAAATAGTTGCAAGTGCCTTTCTTATGCCGTGTTCGGCAGGTGGGTGGGCTGGGGGTTGTCGGCGGCTGGCCCTGGCAAACTTACTAGCATTTACACCTGGAAACAGGCATAAATGTTGGTGAGAAATGACTCCAGCCAGGGGTTGGATTAGTTTTTCTCTCCAGGTGCACGGACTGCTTTGTATTTGCCTTCTCGTAAATTCGCAGAATCTTACGGCAGCGCATTTTACGCTGGTCTTGGTTAATCACCCCCATTTGGTTGTTTGAATGGCTGCTTGTAATACCACATTTCCCCTCTAGTGGTCACTGCAGGGAAAATAGAAGGGCCTTTTGGTGTGGGTTTCAGTTGATGCACCCCTGATGATCTCTTATCTTAAAGGGGCTGGATGTACAGGGCTGGGGTGTAGTATAAAGTCCTGAAATGGCAGTATTTTCTAAATATTATTATCAATAATAATAATAATAATAATAATATTTTGCGATATCTCTTGATCATACAGTGCTTATAGATGGTAATGCATATTTAGTACCTACTTTCTCATTGCATCATAAGGGAGCAATAATACTTTTTTTTTTCTTAAAAAATTCAGGCCTTAAAAACCAATTCATAATATATTTTACTTATTTTATTTGGTTCCAAAATTATCGGTAGCAATTAAGTCCTTTTTTAGGCTTTTTTTTCCAACTTTTGATAAGGGTGATGTCTGTATTGGACTCCGAGGGCCGTCGGACGTCACAAACAATACTGGGTTTCTTATAGGTCAGTGGCCAGCTTTAGAAATATCGTCCGTCTTAATGATTATTCTTATACTTTAACGTTGCCCGTGTTAATTTTTCGCGCGGCGCTCCCAAGCCAGCGGTTCGACTTGCAAAGGGTTAAACCAGCAGGAAAGAATTCATTTCCACTTTAATGACCTCTCCTTGCTGGGCTTGGGCAATGGGGAACATGCGTCTGACTTGTACTCCTATTGCCAATTAACACCTCCTATAACAGGTTGCCTCGGCGCAGGGCTGAAGCAGACGCAGTGGCGGTAGTTTACATGCAGCTTGTTTTTCACACTACTTGTTTAATGCCCGCAAAATTAAAGCATTAAAAGGATGGCTCCTCGAGCCCGAAATAAACATGCCGTCCTCGGCCCCTGGATGTATATTTGTATGTTTTACGTGCACTGTCCTCCCAGCCGTAGAGAAATGTAAAGATCCTAATTGCTTTAGGTTTACAGTTACAGTCTACGGACCTGAACACTCAGACAAGTCATCGTTTTTTTCTTTTCTTTTTTATATTAATGTCGCCGCTCATTATCTGGGCATCCTTTTATCTTTTGACTCCCACATAAAAAAAAATAAAAAATGACCTTTTTGCTTTCTTAAAATAGTCTACTGTAATTGAAGGTGAAACTATAGTACAAAAAGTACAGTAGTTAGGGAAAAAATTTGCGCTGCCTAGAAAAAAAAATCTGTGTAGTTTTTGTCGTAGCCCTTGTTAATAATTTATTACTTTGTAAGTTTATTTACAGCAAACACAGTTCAGCGCCTGATTACAGCTTTCTTATCAGTCGTTTTGACTCTCGTTTTAATCAGCAGGTATTTAATAAACCTGGCTAAGTAAGTGATGGAAGTTCACACTAATAGGAAGGTGAAGTAAAGCGGCTAATAGTGTTAATAAATTTGCTAAAAGGACTGAGCAGATAACACATTAGGTTTGTGCTGTTACCATCTGAAATGCCTTTTGTAGCACTTTGTCAACAAGTACTGCCCATGTGAAAAAGACAAGCCGGCGCGTCGACTCCCAGCGTCCTCCGCGGCCAGCACATTTTTTTTTTTTCATTTTTTTTTTTTCATGTTATTAATGACATACTTACAAAAAAAAAGAGTTTATCTTTTATGGTGGTTTATATAAACGGATGCGAATTGATTATTTTTTTTATATATATATTTTTTCTTCTTTTTTGAGAATGGAGAATACCGCAAGGTTCAGTGTCCATGATAACATTCCTAAGTAAACTCTGTGCCAGCGTTCAAGAATAGCAAATTAGAGTAGAGTAAGGCCTCATGCACACGACCGTTACGTTTTTTGCGGTCCGCAAACCGCGGATCCGCAAAAAACGGAAGCCACCCGTGTGCTGTCCGCATCTTTTGCTGCCCAATTGAAGTGAATGGGTCCGCACCCGAGCCGCAAAAACTGCGGCTCGGATGCGGACCAAAACAGTCGTGTGCATGAGCCCTAAAAAAATAATACTGCCTGTTTGTACTTCCAATAGTGCGGACAAACTTTTTGAGAGTGTTTTTCATTTCAAAAATGTTGCGGCTGTAAAGTGTCAATTTACAAAGACCATCTCTAGACCAATATGTCCTTGAATGGTATGACGAGCACTTTAGATGCTATGGGGCAGATTTATTCGTCCTGCAGATGGCGGTAAACGAAGAGCGGCTGACTAGACCTGTGGATTTATCACAGGAGCTCAGGCTGAAGGATAAATGTGGTGCAGGGAAAGGGGCTTTTGTCTAACTTTTGGTTGGCTTACCTTGAGACAAAATTTTACCCCAGAATACCGTCACTATTTTTTGGCGCAAAACGGCACATCTCGGACCCCCTTTTGCGTTAAGCTCCACCGCAAGTGGGGAAACCTAGTTGCCCCAGTTTGGTCCACTTTCTAGACAGATTAGTAAATGTGGGCCAAAGTGCGAACTGTCAAGTAGGGGACGACGTTGTTTAGTAGAAATGCAACTCCAGCTTTGAAATAAAATGACCAGAAATAGTTGAAAGCGGCTGGTGTTACCATGATTTTACCACTGATTTATTATACATGAACCATTTAAAGTGTTTTTGCCATCTCGGACAATGGGGGCATATCACTAGGATATGCCCCCATTGTCTGATAGGTGCGGGTCCCACCTCTGGGGCATTTTATTTTTTTATTCCAATCTAAATTTAGTAGGAGTCTGAGTCGGTGCATTGTTTGCCGACTCCGACTCGAGGTACCCAAAATTTCCTCCGACTCCACAGCCCTGGAGCCGAGGTCATGGGCTGCTAGATGGCCACTAGCACATCCGCAATACCCAGACCCCATAGCTCTGTGTGCTTTTATTGTGTAAAAAAAACAATTTGATACATATGCAAATTAACCGGAGATGAGTCAGAGCTTGAAAACATGACTCTTCTCTGGTCACACAAGTAAGATATGACTCTTTTATTTTTTTATTTTTTTATGTTAATTTGCATAAAAGGCAGGAAGTATAAATATGCATAATACTTATTGAATTCGTCTGCAAATGAAATTAAAAGTTTAATTTTTTTATGTTTAGGGTAACACAATGAACATTTAGAAACGCTCAGTGAGGGTAGCATAGTAGAGGTGACAGGTTCCCTTTAAGGAGCCGGTGTAAAAGATAAAGGCGTTGGGAGTTTGGTCTACCAATTCCATACAACAGCTGTAGAACCTATGGGCCCATACTATACCGCCATATGTCGCTGATATAGTACACAAGCTTATGTAAAGTCAGGTGTTGGGTTACTGAGGTATTCTTCTATAGAACCTATAGTGCTGTATGGAGTGTGTCTACTGCTCCGTCGTATGCCGCCACACTGCCTCTTTCCCTAAGGTTTTGCTATAAAGCCTTTAATAAAATCTTTTTTTCTTCTTACATTTTCATCTGCTACACGGACGGAACCGTATCCAAACCTTGGATCAGTAATATATGGATAGCTTTCGTCACTCCCTTTGCTGGCTATTCTTGTCTGCAAAACGTGTTCTATATTTTGCGGAAAGGCCACAATGCGGATTGGACGCATCACCAAATGACGGTGATGTGCATAAGGCCTTATGGTGCTTTGTATTATTGCATGGTGTGCTTGTGCTATTGTGCTCATTCATAGTCCTTTTCCTTGCTCATACATTTGCACAATTCATTTATTCGGGCCTGTTTTTAATATTAAATTTCAAAGTTGAATACAATCTAAAGGGATATATTCTTTATTTTTATTTTATTTTTTTCTAGATTTCTGATCAGTCAAATAAAAAAAATAAAAAGGGGGGGGGGGAAACATTGTAGGGAGTAGAAATGGGTCCTGAGCATAGTGGAGCTGAAATGACTTTCTCTGCTCTTCCCAATTACATTATCATGATATCATCATTACCCTGGGCTGCGAGTTAGTGGAAGCCCGGGAGAAGACGCTCCAGGTTTCAGATTGTTTCTACCTCCTGAGTGAAGGCTGTGATTATTGCCCTGCGGGCAGGTCAGTTCACTGGCTAACACTTTTAGACAGTTAAAGGCGGATTGTAGCAGCTATACTACTTCTTTTTTCAGAGCGAAATCAGTCAGATCGATTTTCAAGTGTCTTGTGACTGACCTTTCACCAGAAAGCAGAAGAATTTACTTTGTTCTAATTTTTCCCTATCCTTCTCCTCTTCAAAGTCTCCTTTAATATAAAAAAAAATATATATATATATATATATATGTATATATATATATATATATATATATATATATATGTGTGTGTGTGTGTTTTTTTAGATTGGTAGCAGGAAAAATGAACCCAATAATGCTATTAAAATCCTATTAAATTGAAATTCCAATTATTCCAGTTGCTAAAAAGTATCCCCCATTCACTTGATGGAGAATAACTAACTTAGGCCTCATGCACACGACCGTATGCATTTTGCGGAACTGCAAAAATATGAATGACATCCATGTGCATTCCGTATTTTGCGGAACGGAACAGCCGGCCCTTCATAGAACAGTACTATCCTTGTCCGTAATATGGACAATCATAGGACATGTGGACATAAGGAAACGGAATGCACACGGAGTAACTTCTGTTTTTTTTTTTTTTTTTTTACGTTTTGTCTCTGTGTCTCATCTGGGTGTGGTCCTATATGCAGCTAGTCTCGTAGCGGGGAAACTACATCTCCCATAATTCCCCTGTCCACCACTTGCACCTTGAACCCAAACCCCCCCCTTTTCTGCTACAGCTCAAGTGACCTGTGTCGCTCCACCCGTCCCTCTTACTGTAGTTTTGTTCCGGTAGAGAAGCCGAAGGACACAATCTGATCTGTGATGTTTCGTGCTTCGGCCATAAGAGGGAGTGGAGCAGGAACGTCACAGATGATGGGAGCATTCGGCAGAGTTGCGGTCAGAGCGCCATTCCTGTGAGAGTGGGCAATGTGAAGGATATTAGTAAGTTGTAATACAAGGCGCAGCCACTACTATAAATATGGAGCTGTATCTTAGGGTCCATAACGTGTTTTGCGGATCTGCAAAACACGGCAATGTGCGTTCCGCAATTGCTGACAAGAATATGACATGTTCTATTTTTTTTTCGGAAACGAAATGCGGACCCGAAAGTGCGGGTGCGCATTTCCAGCTCGGGTCCGCACATCGTGCGGCCTCAAAGAAATGAATGGATCCGCAATTCCGTTCCGCAAAATGCGGAGCGGAATTGCGGATGTGTGAATGGAGCCTAACAGTGAGAAGGATACAGCCATGCAGCGCCTTCAAACAACTGATCAGGGGGAGCCAAGAGTCGGACTATTAAACATTAGTTTTAAAACTGTAAGGATACATTTACACCACACTAAAAACCTGCGGTCATGCGGTCGTTTTCATGACCGTTGCAGTCTATGGGGCTATTCACATGGCAGTTTTTTTTTTTTTTTTTTTTTTTTTTTTTTAACAACCAGTGTAAAATGGGCTTCAAAAAATAGGACTAATGTCTTATTTTTGCCGATTTTAACAGCCAAATTATAATCAATGGGCCCCTCTTTTTAATGGGCTTTTACACAGGCGCACACATGTAACAGCAGTTAATAACGGGTACACTATGAAAAAAATAAAAAAACACTTGCTCCGCACTGGAGGCAGCAGAACCTGACGCTCCCAACGTTGTGACCTCACAGGATCACGCTGGGAGCGTCAAGTCCTGCTGCCTCCAATGTGGAGCAAGAGCAAGTGTTCCCGCGTGCCTGGGGAGAGGTTTGGTTTTTTTTTCCCCCATAGTTTACCCATTTTTTAGCAGCCGTTACCCGTCGATTTCATTCGGAGTCCATTAATTGGAATACCAGGATTAGCTGCTAATAAAAATATGGAGCGATCTCTGAGGCAGATGCTGCCATGATGATGTGAGTACAGTCCAATAGAGCCACAATCAGATAGGAACTGACTGCCCCATAAATCTGTTATGATGCAGTCATTTTGCTTCAGGGGGAGCCGTGGTCGGTCCAGAATATGCGACCGACACACAGACCGCGTTACCCAGGCCGATCACGGTCCTGTGAATCAGCCCCTATAGGAGTACAGCTCTCGGCTATCTCCGCAACTCCCATAGAAATGAATGTAGCAGCTTGTGGCCACTCCGTTGATTTTGGTGGGCTCCACAGGTGACGGGTCCCCCATTCTCAGAGGGGGCAGCAATAGGAGCTTCCCCCCCCCCCCACTGACCTAATAACTTTATATAACCAGAATACCCCTCTTGGCTCAGGTGAGGATTGTAAAATGATATCCCCAAATGGCTCCATGAACGTCATCCGAGAAAAGCAGACATAAAATTTAGCATTTGAGATTACTGTAATGCTATGAAGATTCGAAGCTCCCTCTCCCACATTCCCTTCACTCCACCGCAGCGATGCAAAGTGAAATTGTTTTGAAATGCGTTAATCACCCCAGGCTAACAACACCACCGCATTCACACCACCACCAAGACGGGATAGAGATAATTGAGACATGAAAAGTATTTTGCAACTGTAGGAAGCCATGTCTGTATGATACTATCCAGTCTAACGGGATCTCTTCATAGGCAGACATTTGTGTAGCCTGGACATGACCTGGGACCAGCCACATTTTAATAAACTATTTTGACTTCTTTTTATAGGGGCCTCCCACCGATGCTCCCGCAGTGGACACAGCCGAGCAGGTGTATATTTCTTCTTTAGCATTGCTTAAAGTAAGTATCTGTGTCTGTATGTTCATGTCAAATGACTTTTTTCTGAGATTGTACCGATCCTCAAACCTCCTCTCAAAGTCTTCTTTTATTTAGTGTTTCTACAGAGCTGGCTTTTGTGAATTGCATTCTAGGAAGTGTCGTTTTAAAGGGAGTCTTTTAGCTAGACAGACACTCTTTTGACTTAAAGGGGTTGTCTGAGATTAGAAACGGTCCCTCCTCTGGCTATTGGTTGTGTCTGGTTTTCCAGTTCATTCAATTCGTTGCAAGACCATTAAAGGCCAAGGTACAATGCATTCGGTAAGTCTTCAGAGCCTTTCGCTTTTTCATATGTTGCAGCCTTGTGCTAAAATGTAAAAAAAAATAAGTTTTCCTCCATCAATCTGCACTCAATACCCCATAATGACAGTGAAAACAGAATTAGAAATTTGTTGAAAATTAGTTGAAAAAGAAAAACTAAAATTTTGCATTGATATACTGTATTTTTCACCCTATAAGACGCACCAGTCCGTAAGAGGCACCTAGGTTTTAGAGGAGGACAATAAGAAAAAAACATTTCATTACACCTCAGGTCAGACCTCAGCTGACAGCCCCCTTTAGAACCCCAATGTTAATAAGACCTCAGCTCAGACCCCAATGTAAATGGACCTCAGTAAGAGTCCCATGCCTCTCATCAGCCCCATTATCATCCCTTATGCCTCTCATCACCCCCATTATCAGCCATTATGCCTCTCATCACCCCCATTGCCTTAGATCAGCCCCCAGCAGCCTCATGTTTTATAAAATAAAAAAACACTTGCCTCTCCTGCTCCTGGATGCCGCCTCTCCTCAGTCCGCAATCTTCTTCCTCCTGCTATGCTGTGAACTGGCGGAGCGCCCTCACGCTGTGCACAGCCGAGGACCAGGAAGCGGTGAGTACAGAGCCTTCACCGCTTCCTGGTCCTCCGATACTAATGACCGCTTCCATAATAGAAGCGCTCATTAGTATTCGCCCCATAAGGCAGGGCCATTTTTCCCACACTTTTTTTTTGGGGGGGGGGGGGGGGGTGCGTCTTATGGGGTGAAGAAGGTGGTAATTGTGCAGACTCTAGGCTGCAACACTTGAAATTTAGCTCGAGGGGCCTCCTTTTTTTTTTTTTTTTTCTTGATCATCTTAAGATGTTCCTACACCTTGATTGGAGCCCACCTGTGGTAAATTCAGCTGATTGGACATGATTTGGAAAGACACATCCCTGTCTACATGAGGTCTTATAGATTACAATGCATATCAGAGCAAAAAACAAGCCATCAGGAGGAAAGAACCTCCTGTAGAGCTCAGACAGGATTATGTGGAGGCACAGATCTGGAGAAGGGGACAAAAAAAATTCTCCTGCACTAAAAGTTCCTAAGAGCACTGTGACCTCCATAATTTTTTAATTGGAAGAAGTTTGAAATAACCAGGACTCTTCCTAAAGCTGGCTGCCCCATCAAAGTAAGTATTATGAGGAGATGTCCTTGGTAAGAGAGGTAACCAATAGGGATGAGTGAATCGACTTCGGATGAAACATCCGAAGTCTATTCGCATAATACTTTGAATGCTGTACGGATCGATCGCTCCATACAGTATTATAATGTATTGGCTCCTATGAGCCAAAGTTATCACTTTGCGCATTCTCGCGAGACTTCGCATAATAACTTCATAAATCAATTTCTACTGTAAAAAAAACGTTTCCCGAACTCTGGTTTGGTTCCAATCGATTCACTCATCCCTAGTAACTAGTGGTCACTGGCTCAGCTCCAAGTATCCTGTGCGCAGATAGGAGATACTTCCAGTAGGTCAGCCAGCAGTGGCCAGAAAGAAGCCTCTCCTCAGTAAAAACAAAAAACAAAAAAAAAACACATGAAAGCCCACCTGGAGTTTACAAAAAAGCACCGAAAGGATTTTCAGACTGAGAAACAGGATTCTGTGGTTTGCGGGACCCCGAGCATCATGTCTGGAGGAAACCAGGCACTGCTCTTCACCTGCCCAATACTCTCCCTACAGTGAAGCATGATGGTGGCAGCATCATGCTGTGGGGGTGTTTTTCAGCAACTGAGACAGGCAGACTGGTCAGGGTTGAGGGAAAGCTGAATGGTGCTAAGTAAAAAGATATATTTTTAAAGGGGTTTTGTGGGATTTTTATACTGATTGCTGGGGTCCGACACTTGGGACCCCCGCCGATCAGCTTTTTGAAAAGGCACTGGTGCTCCTGGAAGCGTCGCGGCCTTCCCTGTGCTCACCAAGCACAGCGCCGTACATCTTATTCGTATAGTGACTGTGCTTGGTATCGCAGCTCAGCCCCATTCATTTAAGTGAGACTCAGCCCGATACCAAGCACTGCCACTATACAATGTACAGCGCTGTGCTTGGTGAGCTGCGAAAAGGCCGCAGCTCTGCTCAAAGTGCCTTCTCAACTGATCGGTGGGGGTCCCAGTTGTCGTACCCCACGATCAGTATAAAAGTCTGACCTCAGACTGGGCGAAGTTTTATCTTCCAGCAAGACAGTGACCATAAGTGCACAGCCAGGACAACACAGGAGCGGCCTAGGGACAACTTTGTGAATGTCCTTGAGTGGCCCAGCCAGAGCCCTGACTTGAACCCAATCAAACATCTCTGGAGAGGCCTGAAAATGGCTGTCCACCGAATGTCCTCATCCAACCTGACCGAGCTTGGGAGGATCTGCAGAGAAGAATGGAAGAAAATCCCCAAATCCAGGTGTGCAAACTTTGTGGCATCATACCCAAGAAGACTGGAGGCTGTAAGCGCTGCCAATGGGGCTCAAGTCCTGAGTAAAGGGTCTGAATACTTATGTCAATGCAAGATTTTCGTTTTTTCTTTTCAACAAATTATCAAAGATTTCGGACATTTTGCTTCACTTTGTCATAATCGGGTGTTGAGTGCAGAATGATGGGCTCTTGAATTTTGTTTGTATATTAGCACAAAATCGCAACTTAAAAATGTGAAAAAAGTATAAGGGTCTGAAGACTTTCTAAATGCACTGTATTGCCTTTTCTGGAGGAATAAAGCAGGTCCAATCTTTCTTTAACACCAACCACTGGATTGTGAGGAAAAATGGAAGGAATTCTTCCAGAATGCAGTGCTGCAGAGAGTGAAGCTGCTCGGGGAGCATCTGTCCACAGTGTATGTATTGACTAGCTTCCGTAGCAATGAGCAGAATTCTGAATGCAGCTCTAGATTATGGGACACCTGGACAATTTGAAACAATAATGCACCAATTACATAATTTATTGGCTCTTTGGCTGCCACACCAGTCCACTGGGTCCAATAAAAGACAATCGCCACACAATTTTGCAGTAAAATCATGCAGCCAGTAGATGTGGCCTGGCCACACCTTTGGGTCGTACCCTTAAGTGGTTTTTCCACTAGAAATGATGCTGAACCCGGACATACCCAGGCAGCCCCCTGATGTTAGCATCCGAGCATCTCATGCTCCGATGCACTCCCTTGCCCTGCGCTAGATCGCGCATGGCAAGGGCTCTTTTGCTTACAATAACACACTGCCGGGCAGTGTGTTCGGTGATGTCACCGGTTCTGATGGGCATGCTTTAACGCTGCCCTAGCTATTTTACTGGATAGGGCAGCGCTACAGCCCGCCCATCGGTGCCTGTGACGTCACTGAGCTTCCTGGCAGCCCCATGGAGAGCCCGGTTCGCCACCGGAACTCCTGAAAATGCCTTTGCCCTGCGCAATATAGCGCAGGGCAAAGGAGAGCATCGGAGCATAAACTGCTCCGATGCTCAAGTCAGGGGGGCTGCCTAGGTGAAAATGGAGGTATGTCCGGGCAACCTCTTTATAGGGGTTGTTCACCCCCAAGGGCTTTTCGTGCAGACCCCCAGCGTGTCCTGATCTGACCTGATCCCTGCCTCTGAGTTCTGGGTTCTCCACTACCCTAACAACCCCCCCCCCCTATCCCCCATTCCACCCCGCCACCGCTGCAGGCCGCAGGTTTCCCTTCGTCAACATTTGGTTTATATGGGTCACTGCAGTGACTGGCTGCAGTGGGGACATGTCCCCCATGCATCAGGTGACTCAGTGACATGGCGCATGGAGGACATGTCACTGCTGCAGAGGCGACGTGACCCACCTCAAACTGTATGTTGACGTGGGAAAAGTAGTGGTCTGTAGCGGCCATGAGGACGCAAAGGAGCTGGAACACAGCGGCGGGGATCGGGTAACTATGATTCCCTCCACAGGTCTGGATACGCTGAGGGGGTCTGCAAGAAAGGCTTCCGGGAGTGAACAACCCCTTTAATTGTATATTGTAGTCCATGCCGCACACCAAGCAGAATATATTTCCTGTTTAAATCGCACACAATATGTCTTTATTATTATAATTATTATTGTTATACATTTTAATTTAAAAAAAATGAGAACATCATAGAAATAGTGTGGGGCTAACACCCCATGAAGGGCAGTCCTCTAATGTGCAAATATAAAATGAATTGCATGCTCCAGTTAGGTAGAAATCACATGCTTTCTGTTAATGCTCCTTTCCTCATTCTAGATGCTAAAGCATGGCCGGGCTGGTGTCCCAATGGAAGTCATGGGCCTAATGCTGGGAGAATTTGTGGATGATTACACAGTCAGGGTCATTGACGTGTTTGCCATGCCACAGTCTGGAACTGTAAGTCCTTTTACTTTGTAAAATATAAAGTGCATCTGTTTAATAGTTAATTTTACACTGAAAGCACGGCAGAGAAAATGTCAAATACATGGAGGAAATCGACAGATATTTGTGGACTTGCATACAGGTGTAAATGATAGAAAACACCAGTCCTTCCAAATCACAAAACTGGTATTCGGGTTATGTTAAAGGTTTTGTCTCCTCTGAGACATTGGGGGCATATCGCTAGGATATGCCGTCAGTATCATATAGGTGTGGGTCCCTCTAGGACCCGCAAATATCTCTACAACGGTGCCCCCAAAGTGAACAAAAGGGCACTGTGCTCTCCATTCACTTCTATGGGGTTTACGAAAAATAGCTGAGTGCTGGCTCGGCTATTTTCGGCAGTCACATAGAGGTGAATGGAGAGCTAGCCTTGCATGCGCAGTGCACTCCTTCCACTTCTGTGGGACGTCCGAAAGTAGCCGAGTGTTCTCGCTTTATTATTTTGAAACTCCCTTAGAAGGGAATGGAGAGCATGCTGCGCATGCACAGTGTGCCATTGTTCGCTTTAGGGGCCCTGTTTTAGAGAGAGGTACGGGTCCAACAGTTGGGACACGCCTATATAACATTGGATTGATATCGCAGATATGCCACCAATGTCTCAGGTGACACTCCCCCTATAAGCTATCCCCTATTCACAGGGTAGGAGATAACTATTGGATTGGCAGGATAGGTCATCAGTATCTGATCGTGGGGGTCCGACACCTGGTACCCCCCACCGATCAGCTGTTTTGAGAAGGCAGCGGCACTCCTGTGAGCGCCGCAGCCTTCTTGCCGCTTTCCAAGCAGAGAGCCGTACGTTATATAGCGGCTGGTATTGCACTGAGCCCCATTGCCATGTGCATAACCTTACGTTTGTCATTGTTGAACCTCATCTGCCACTTCTCTGCACAAGCCTCCAATTTATATGTTACTATATAGAAAAACTCTTTCTAGCAAAGCTGGAACCTGTCCTGTACCTCACGTGGATCCAGAGATCTCCTCATTCATTACTCCAAGTGCTCTGATTTATTTCAAGCTGGCAGCTCAGGGGGCATATCATTTCTGCTGCAGCTCTCCCCATCACAGCTCAGGGAGCGTGTCCTTTCCCCTGCAGCTTTCTCCCTGTAACTGTCACCACTTCCAACAGTAGATATGGCTGGTGGCAGTTGAATAAAGGAACTAAGGATGTGCGTCCACCTCAGCAAGGTGTCTGGAGAATTAAAGGGAATCTGTCAGCAGTTTTTTCCCTTTGACACTGGCTGAACTGTTAGATGTGCGCTTGGCAGCTGAAGACGTCTGTGTTGGTCCCATGTTCATATGTGTCCGCATTGCTGAGAAAAATGATGTTTTTATATATGCAAATGAGCCTCTAGGAGCAACGGGGGTGTGGCCATTGCACCTAGAGACTCTGCTCGCTCTGCAACTGCGTAGCCCTCTGCACTTTGATTGACGGGGCCAGGCAATGATGGCGTTTTCACTGCCTGGTCCTGTCAAAGCGCAGAGGGTGCGGCAGTTGCAGAGAGAGTAGAGCTACTAGGAGTAACGGCAACGCCCCCGTTGCTCCTAGAGGCTCATTTGTATATTTTCTCAGCAATGCGGGCACATATGAACATGGGACCAACACAGAAGTCTTTAGCTGCCAAGCGCACATGTAACAGGTCAGCCAGTGTCATAGGTACAAAACTGCTGACAGATGCCCTTTAAGGTAAAAAGCAAACTGCAGGTGGGTCTACACAGATACATTTTATTGAATACCTTGGCGGTCATAATATACATTTTTAATTACATGCAGTTACAAAAGTATTCAGATCCAGACAATGGTTTGAAAAATATTGAATATTTTTGTTGGACATCCCTTTTAAAAGAGAACATTCTGTCTGCCTGCTGTCACCACTAGAGGGCGGTCTGGATTTTACAGCACACGATTTTTCGACATTGATTTCAGTAATAAAACTGCATGCCGGAAGCACCGCCTAGTGGCTACTGCACACAGCCAATAGTGTGTCAGTGCAGGACATTTATCAGACGTGATTTTTATTTTTATTTTTTAATAACATTTGTAACCCAGTATGCAGCATTTTTATCCCACAGTGTGACATAGCTGTAGCAACTGGGAAGTACTGTATGTTCATATCATACCCTGACTCAATCCTCTGCTGTAGATCTTGATTCCCTAATAGATTTTGTGCTGCTTAAACAGCCTTTTTCCATAATGCCATCGCTAATGTTTGGATTGGCCTTACTCATAACTGTGTAGGCTTTCTACAAAACTGTCATGTTTGTCACAAATTGCTCCATTTGCTAATTAACTTGATTTTTAGAAGATGATTCCTGCTTCCTTTAACAGTTTTGTGTCTTGTTTTGTAACAGCGATAACCCTTTAATATTAGATATCTGAACAGCTTGGATTGCAACTTTCATTCCATGCAAATATTGAAATAAATTGTGCATATTCTTATTTTATGCACATTGCAAGTCTTCAGGGGGAAAAAAAATAAAATCAATATCTGTCAGGGATTCTGCCCAGCGTCCATAGAGATGTGAAGGAATTGTCCGGTTTGTGTTTTACAGGGTGTTAGTGTGGAGGCCGTGGATCCAGTGTTTCAGGCTAAAATGTTGGACATGTTGAAGCAAACTGGAAGGTAAGGCGTTCTGGTCTGAATTATTGTCTTTGTTTATAATGGTCTCCAATGAATTCTGGATGGGATCTTCAGTTTCCTGGCTTTCACGCTGACTTGATGACCAATGTTTATAGCCTAATGAGACAAGAAACCTGAAGCTTCAGGTATGGTAGTAGTTACCATTGCTATCCCTTTCTTTCCACAGGGAATGCTAAGATATGTGTTTTTTTTTAATGAAATGGCCACTAGTGGGGGGGTTTAACACCTTGACCAATAAAATAGTGGTTCTGCAGCATCACATTCAGTATTTGATAGGTTAACATGGCAGAAAGACATTCTTACAAGTAAGGCCTCATGCACATGGCTGTTGTGCGGTTGTGGTCCCCAGTGCATCCGTGCAGTGCATCCGTGCAGCGGACTGGACCCATTCAACTTGAATGGGTCCGTGGTCAGTCCGCACCTCAAAAAAATATGACGTCATATTTTTTGCGGTGCGGAACAACGGAAAGAAACACCACAGAAGCACGCCGTAGTGCTTCCGGTGTTCGTTTCCGTGACTGGGTCCGCATCCCTGATGAGGGGTGCACACGGCCGGCAGCCGTGTATTGCCGACCCGCTGTTTGCGGGCTGCAATACGGCCACTGCCGCCCAATGGCCGTGTGCATGAGGCCTAAGGGAAATAAAATGGTCAGCAACCACTTTCATCCTTCCATGTCACAGTCAGGCACTGATGTTGGGGTCTTGTCCCAAAATATTGCTTGGTATCTGACTCTGGGGGTCCAACTATTGGGACAGCCACCAGTCGTGAGATTCCAGAATGAATAGAACAATGGTCAGACTTAAGCGCTACTCCATTCATTCTCTCTGGCACTGCCAGAGACAGCGGAGAGATTTACTCTGCTCCGTTCATTTGGGCAGTTCTATTGGTCGGTCTTAATAAATGTGCCCCTTATTCCCTATCCTGTGGATAGAGGCTAAAGGGGTGTTCCAGTAATTTCAAGTTATCCACAGCACAAGGGCTAACTTTTAAACGAGTTGGGGTCCTTTCACTGTGGTCCCCACTAAATGCAAGAACTGGGACCCTCAAAATGGACAGAGCGGCACGTTGGGCACTGATATTTTGGGACAGCACCTTCAAACTTTTTATTGCTTCAATGCACATACAAGAAAATGTGAAGCAATTTTGGAAATGTCCTTGATTTTATAAAGTTTCTGCTTTTGTGTTTGCACCCCCCCCCCCCCCCCCCTTGTAGAGCCATGTATCTCCAAGGGTACAGACTACAACCGAACCATGTGCGTCACTCTGTTCCCTCTATCTGCATTTCTTGGTAACCTACACACAGTAGAAGAGGAGGCAGATGATGTGAACTATGCATAAATGCTGCATCAGACTACACACAGGCTACATTGTAGTCTGTAACCATGGAAACAGTGTCTGCATAGGAGCTGTATTCACAGACAGCAGGATATTTTTAATTAGAATGATGTTAAAAAGGTACTTTATTTTTATTTTCAAATCTGTGATCCATTGGAATAAAATGTATACAGAACCAAACCACGTCCTATCTGCATATCCCACAATTCAGTTGTTGTTGTTTTTCTGTCTCGGTCAGATTCATATTCCCTAACATGAGTGGATATTAGCTGCCGGGAAGCATTACCTGCAAGACAAAGACAATAATACCTTTAATTGATTGTATAATTCTAGTCTTTAGATTGGAGTTGTAGCCTAATAGATGCTGAGACTTGTAGTTCTTGACACTCCTATATTATACGTTCCACCACCCCAGTGTTGCTATACCCGGCAGCTGGCCTCACATACTAATATGTTTTTTTTGGGGGGGGGGGGGGGATTGTACATGAGAAGGTAGTTAAAGATTTTCCGTCACGGTTGCTCTTAATTGCTTTATTAGTAAACAGTCCTGTCTAGCGCGGCGCTCACGTTAATACGGCAGATCATTTTCTACGTCTCTTTATTCTTTACCTCTCAACAGTTGTCATGTGCACGCTCAAAATTCTTTTACTGTGAGAAAAAAAAAAAAAATTCAAAATTAATGTTAGCAAAAGGCTCAGCAGCTGAGCGGAACAGTGCAAATTGCTTTTTGACTGGGTTCCTAGTTGTACTGCTGGTTTAATTGATATTTAAAGAGAAGATATTTACTCAAGTGCTGAAAGGGTAAAAACTGGCTCAGGGAAGGTGTGGTAACAGGGTGAAATCCTGAAAGCACCATCTACTATCGCTAATGTGTATCCCTTAATGATAGCACTCCTTTGTCACACTTATTCATGTTCTTGCTTTCACAATGATACTATGGTGAACGTTCTTAATGGTGCCTCTTTCACACCGTCGAATTTCCTGTTTCCAAGTCCCTAATTTATACCCAGTTAGTTTAATGCCTCGTTTCATATCGTACCACCATGTTTGGGAAGTCTGATGGGTCTTCTCGTTTGCAGGCCTGAGATGGTGGTGGGTTGGTACCACAGTCACCCCGGCTTTGGTTGCTGGCTCTCGGGGGTCGACATCAACACCCAGCAGAGCTTTGAAGCCTTATCCGAACGAGCCGTCGCCGTGGTCGTGGATCCCATTCAGAGTGTAAAAGGCAAGGTAAAGTACAAGCTGTCTATTTACCAAGCTAGTAGTAGAAATCAGTCTGTGGTGGTGTTTTTATTTATTTTTATCCCTTTTTTTTTTTTTTCTCTTTCTGTGCTTCGATGTCTAATTAATACATCGCCTTATCCCCAAGAGCCTTGTTTGTCCGTGCACGAGATGGTTCTTACAGCTTTATTGAGCCGTCTCGTTACTCCCCTTTGATTAATCGGTCGACGTTGACATGTAATTTTTATTTAAATTTTTATTTTTTTTTGTAAAACGGGCTTGAATATTATTAGAGAGCCTTTTAGGGATTTCCGGGTCCTTTCCCAATCACATCGGGTAGAAAAGACCCTTGTCCTAGTTAACACCAGCACAATGCTCCCACTCCACACGGGTAGACAATTAAAGTTTTTTGGGGTTTTTTTATAAAGAAAAAAACGGCGAACGACTTCAATACCTCTATTGCATTCGAAAAGAAATTAACTTGCAAAGCATTTTGGGCTGTCGTTGTCCTTTGTTTAAATCTCTTTTGTTCTTATTTGGTTTCTTTTTCTTTTTTTTCTTTTTTTTTTCTTTCGCTTCAGCCCCATATGCCATTTTCCTATTTCCTGCCTCGTGACAGCAGGGTGCAGGTCTATTATCACCTTCACAGAGCTGTCTGCAAATGTGAGAGGCAATTCGATTTTGCTCAGCCACAGGGAGAGTGGATTAGAAAAACTCAGAAGCTCCTGAAATTGGCTCGAATGGTTTACTGCTTTAAAATACTGCTGAGGTGTCTTGTTGGAACATGTCACTTCCATTGTAATGTAAAATAATAGATATGATAAAATGATCGCAGGGCATTTATTATAGAAGTTTGCCTTCCTCTTAAAATAGCCCGTCATTATGTATCTCGCTAAACATCGCCTGCCACAGCGCAGGCACTGACGCTTTTCTGTTGGGGGGGTGGGGGGTAAATGATACGTGGAAACATCTCATATTTCACCAGGGGGACGAAAAACATTTATATCACAAGTTGATTTAAGTTTTAATTGCTGTGAATTAAGTATATTACCCAAGAAGTAATTGCTTTTGGGTCAGGTGGGGGAGGGGCAAAGAGGAAAATCTTCCATGACTGGGCCCTAATTAACTAATAAACTAATTGGTTCAGCGACGTTTAATTAGCAGACATACCGGAACGCTGTCTGGGGTAATTTAGGACTGCTAATTTTTTTTAAAAATATTTGGCAGCCCGTATACAGTTACACTGCCCCCTGCCGGGCTACTTTCACACTCTCGTTTGGTGCGGATCTGCGCAGACTGATCCGTTCAGATAATACAACCGTCTGCGTCCGTTTTGTATTATCTTTAACATGGCCAAGACGGATCCGTCTGGAACACCATCGAAAGTCAATGGAGGACTTGTCCATTTTCTATTGTGCCAGATTGTGTCATAGAAAACGGATCCGTCCCCATTAACTTACATGGGGCTCAGTTTCGTCAGACAATGCAAGCAGCGTTTCGGCGTCCGCCTCCAAAGCGGCATTGAGACGGAACGGAGGCAAACCGATGCGTTCTGAGCGGATCCTTATCCATTCAGAATGCATTAGGGCAAAACTGATCCGTTTTAGACCGCGTGTGAGAGCCCTGAACGGATCTAACAAATGGAAAAGCCAAAACGCCGGTTAGAGGAATGACTTATTGTGAAAAAAAACATAGATTGCCACAGCAAGCAATGAGGGTGTTGTCCTTCCTTACATTCTTGTTGCTCAAACCTTCACCCAACGGCAGACCCAGGTTTGTTCACCTATACAAAAGGTACTTGAGGACACCTGCCATAGATGGATGGCTAGATAGGTGGGTATGCCATAGATGGGTGGCTAGATAGGTGGGTATGCCATAGATGGGTGGCTAGATAGGTGGGTATGCCATAGATGGGTGGCTAGATAGGTGGGTATGCCATAGATGGGTGGCTAGATAGGTGGGTATGCCATAGATGGGTGGCTAGATAGGTGGGTATGCCATAGATGGGTGGCTAGATAGGTGGGTATGCCATAGATGGGTGGCTAGATAGGTGGGTATGCCATAGATGGGTGGCTAGATAGGTGGGTATGCCATAGATGGGTGGCTAGATAGGTGGGTATGCCATAGATGGGTGGCTAGATAGGTGGGTATGCCATAGATGGGTGGCTAGATAAGTGGGTATGCCATAGATGGGTGGCTAGATAGGTGGGTATGCCATAGATGGGTGGCTAGATGGGTGGGTATGCCATAGATGGATGGGTGGGTATGCCATAGATGGATGGGTGGGTATGCCATAGATGGATGGCTAGATGGGTGGGTATGCCATAGATGGATGGGTGGGTATGCCATAGATCGGTGGGTATGCCATGGATGAATATACCATAGATGGATGGACGGATAGCTAGACATTGTGTAGTTTCTGATAAACTGGTCTTGGTGAAAGAAGTCGGCTATAGAGAACCAGGACTATATGGGATTGAGGTGATTCATTGGGTAATATACAAATGATTGTTGTCAAATAGTGGACAGATTTTATAGGAAGATTTCAGTTCATTTTTTATCTCCGCTTAAATACGAAGACATTTTTTTTTACACTTTTATAGTTAAAATGTTTTAGGTTTTTTTTCTGTTGGAAGTTCATACAAGTGTGTTGTGTGAAGTAATATTGCTGCTTTTTTTTCATGCCCCATCTTTCACTTTTGCATACCAGCCTTGAAGGGGTTAACCCCGACTGCCACTTATAGGTATTTCCAAGTTGTTTAGTAAATAGAGCTCCAGCGCGGAATCCTCCAAGGGAGCGGTAAGAAAATGCACACCCTCCAAGGAATCTGTTTCTTGCAGCCGAAATTGACATTGTATAAATAATTTGGGCGCGTGGTAACTTTGAGCACACAATCACATCATTTCAGTGATATTCCTTTGGCATAAGTCGGTTTCGGTTGTTTGTGCTTTCCAGCTAAAATGGCATAAAAAGTCTGATTTCTCTGAATTTTTTATGTCGAGGGCCTTACAGCCGGCAGGGAGTGATGTCTTTCACTCGCGGCCGCCTGACGGTGCACAGCAGCAGAAGTAACGTACCCAGAGCCGCACTGCCGGGGTCACATGCCGACCATAAATCTTTAAATATCCTGCACGTTTAGCAAGGAGCTGATCTGTTGCAGGTGATAAAAGATGTTTAGATGGGACATTAGTTGTTTTCTTCTTCTTCTTCCACACCTGGCATATGTACAAAGCTTGTGCGATCACAGAATACATTACAATAACATGCTTGACTTAAAATCACATCTGTGCACGCAGGTTCCTCAAAGAGGCGAGTAAAGCGCAGCTTTGATGTCCCTGCTAAAAGCAACCGGCAGACATTGTGATGGTGCTGTGTAATATCCGGCAGTATGTGCATTATAAACTGAAGAGCCAAGTACCATCTTAGCAGGTTGTAAGCCGTAGATGTCGTTTCTGGCCCTTATATTAACCCTTATATTAAAGGGGTTCTCCGGGATTGATTTAAAATGGCCGCCAGCAACCTCCTGAACAATAGATGGTAATAATGGTATTGTGCCTACGATATGCCATCATGGCTGAACAGCCTGATAGGGACCCTCACCAATGTGTAGTATATGCTAGTGCCAGAGCATAGTATATAGTGAGGCCCCACCCTCTGTGCAGTGAGACCCCACTAAAGTCTATGGGGAATACCTCTCTACAGAAGGTACGGAATCGCACAAACATTTTAAAATCTGCACAACAAGTCAATTTCCATACGGAAGTAAAAAAGCAAAGTGTACATGCGATTTGTCAAATCTGATTCACTTCGCTAGTGCAGTTTTTCCGCATGAAAATGCGCACAGAAAAACTGCACATAATTTGCATTGTGTGACATAGAATGCTCTTGGTCCGATTTCCATATGTTCCCCCAATGTGGAGAAATCAGCTTTTTTTTATCTTTATGCAAATTAGCTTCTGGGTGCAGAGGTACCCAGAGACACCGCTCGCTTGCCTCAATGTCCATGCCCCCACTTAGACTGACAGGGCCAGGCAGTGATCATGTACTCATACCTGGCCGCGAAGTCTTGCAGCAGCACATTCGGTGCATGTGCAGTACAGGGCTGGAAATCGCCCATCTGCCCTTGCCTGGAGTCTTAATTCAGCTTGTTCTGCGCATGAGCAGTGGAGAACTGGAGATCGCCCATCTGCCCAGCGATCTCCAGCCCTGTAGTGCACGTGCACTGAATGCACTGCCGCGAGACCTCAGAACCAGACGTGCGTACATCACTACAGCCTGGCCCTGTCAAAGTGTTGTGGGTACTGACATTAAGGCGAGGTTCAACAGCAATGTTCTTGTTACACCCTGGGCCTCATGTTGCAAAAATAAATAAAAGGCTGATTTCTCCACGTTGGGGGCACATATGGAGATCGGACCAATGGCATTAGAATGTGGTGAGCTGTGCGCATCTCCCTTGGCAGATGGATTTAGATCAAGGTATCTGATGACAGAAACCCTTAAATAAATCTTTGATGTGCTGTCACCACTAGAGGGAGCTCATGGCAAACTGTGTGATTTAGTTCAGTCAGTGTATGAACAGTTTGCAGTGAGCTCCCCCTAGAAGTGGCTGCCAAAATGATATCATTTAAATAAATGTTTATGCAGTGGATTTTGTGCTCTGTATCCTAAAAACAGAGCTCCAACCACTGTGTAAAGGTATATCAAGTTAAAAGGGGTTTCCAGAAAGTGATGACAGAACCTCAGGATAGGATGTCAAAATCTGATAGGTGGGGATCCAAGAGTCAGACTCCCACCTATCAGCTGTTGGAAGGGGCCCTGGCACTATTAGCACTTCTTTTTCTTGAAGTCAGGTCCATCGGACACATTGCCTTTGTGCTGCTCATTTCCATTCCCGTGAAGCGGGCTCAGCTGCAGTACCAAGCACAGCCACTATGCAATGGATGGAGCTGTGCTTGGTATATTAAGAGGAAGCCCCTCTTCAGTTATTCGGCAGGGGCAGCGGGAGTTGAACCGCACCGATTTAGATATTCTGTCCTAAGACATAGGTCAATCAATAATTAACCAAAAACCCTCTTTAAGTCACTGTTCTGAATCTAACATTAACATGGTATTCACAGGTTCACATTTACTCTAAAGGGGTTTTCCGAGCGTTTTTTTATTGATCACCCATCTTCTGGATAGGTCATCAGTTTCTGATTGGTGGGGATCCGACACCCAGGCTCCCTGCCGATCAGCTGTTTGAAAAGCCACTGATGCCTGCAGCAGCGCCATGTCTTCTCATGTGGCCTAGGAGCAGCTCAGCCCCATAGAATTGAATGAGGCTGTGATACCAAGCACAGCCACTATACAATGTACGGCGCTGTGCTTGGTGAGCTGAGAGAAGGTTGTGGCACTCGAGCGTCGGTGCCTTTTTTTTTTTTTTACAGCAGATCAGTGGGTGTCAGACCCCCAAGATTAAATATTTATGACCTATCCAGAGAACAGCTCATCGGTAACAAAAAACTCAGAAAACCCTTTTAAAGAGAACCTGTCACCAGGATTTTGTGTATAGAGCTGAGGACATGGGTTGCTAGATGGCCGCTAAAAAATAATAAAGCACACAGAGCTATGGGGACTGGGTATTGCGGATGTGCTAGCGGCCATCTAGCAACCCATGTCCTCAGCTCTATACACAAAATCCCAGTGACAGGTTCCCTTTAAGCGTTATCTTCAAAGATAAGGGCATTTTAAAGAGGACCTTTCACCTTGAAAAACATTGTGAACTTAGTATGCTGCCATGGAGAGCGGCGCCCGGGGATCTCACTGCACTTACTATTATCCCCGGGCGCCGCTCCGTTCTCCCGTTATCCCCTCCGGTATCTTCACTCACTAAGTTATAGTAGGCGGTGTCTGCCCTTGTCCTGTGGGCGTCTCCTTCTCCTAGGCTGTAGCGCTGGCCAATCGCAGCTCACAGCCTGGGAGAAAAAAACCTCCCAGGCTGTGAGCTGTGCATTGCGATTGGCCAGTGCTACAGCCTAGGAGAAGGAGACGCCCACAGGACAAGGGAAGACACCGCCTACTATAACTTAGTGAGTGAAGATACCGGAGGGCATAGCGGGAGAACGGAGCGGCGCCCAGGGATAATAGTAAGTGCAGTGAGATCCCCGGGCGCCGCTCTCCATGGCAGCATACTTAGTTCACAATGTTTTTCAAGGTGAAAGGTCCTCTTTAAACAGTACCCATCAATTTAACAAACTTCTGTCATGTCACTGAAACGAAGTGCTCTCCTGAGCCCTATGGCACTTTATTCCTGTAGTACTCTCCGAGCGAGCACAAACTTTTACAACTCCATAGACCTTCCGTGAATCTGTAGAACCAAAGAAATTTGAAGGGGCATGGGGCTGAGCAGAGTGCTTCTGCCCCTTCGTTTTAGTCATCAGTGTGGATCTCGGCACCTAATAGGTCAGTATGAAGCATCAGAAGTTTGTTAAAATGACCTCTAAATGTAAAAAAGGTAAATGACGGCAGGGCAGTCGTGCCGTGTAGCCATCGTGTCTAACAGTACACTCCATACATCAGGATTTACTAAAAGAGCCTCATTATAAGGTGATGTTTCATCATTTGATGACCCCCCAGTGCAACCTTTTCAGAAGGCATGTCAGAGGTCACCAACCTTATTGAAATGCAAACAGATGATCATCGCTATATATTAGTTTTAGGTGCAAGTAAAGGTGGTTAGCCCGTTTTACCACCTAGAAATATTCCCTTCTGTCAGTATTTGGCCGATGCACTCACCGCTGTAATATTCCGAGGCTTGCACCAGGACAATGGTTCATGATCTGTCCTTCGGATTCCTGGCAGGTGGGCAGTTTGCTCTTTCTCACAATTTTTTGTCCTATTTTATTATTTATTTTTCTTTTTTTTCTTTCGCGTACCGATAGTTTGGGTTTATCGTTATAGCATTTGTGTCACATTCTTTTAGTCTTGTGAGAAGTGATAAATTACTTGGCATTTTTTGCTGCCGGTGTTCTTCTGTAGCCTCGTGACTTGTCTCTATAACTATTAAGCTGGTGTTATGTCTCTGGGTACCCGGAGAAAAGACTGGCCAGGCTGTGCTTTTCATCATCTCTCCTTCATTTGAGTTTTTATATTATTTTTTTGGTTGGTGTCTGATCGTCTTAGGAGGGCGACGACAAAGTTGTATGTGTAGAATCCAGAGAATCGGGACTAGCGTGGTCTTGACCTTGCTTGAAATCCTCCTTGATGTCTTCCAGCTACCTTCTCGGTGGCTCTCCACAAGCCACCCATCTTTTTACCTGTGGAGGTAGTGTAGATAAAACGTGATATAGTGGCCAAATAATTTTAAACTACACGCCTGACCCTTTTAAGAAATATGAGGCAACATCAATTTCTCACATTGTTTTAATTTCCTTTTGGTTGTTGTCTATTTTATAGCATTTTTTTAATTTTCTTTAAATTTTTCCTCCCTGTTCATAGATAACAACCCGTTCATTCTTGTTTCATGGTTTCCTTACTGAAGGTGCACGGTTTTATATATTACTGGTTACGTAAGCACGTGGAAGCCTTAAACCCAGAGAACTGCCCAATATCTACAGGCAGAGTTTCCTGTGAGCGTCACTATTCAGGTAGCTTCATGTATTGAGGTGGTAGTCACCCAGACAGGGATTCTGGTTGTTCCTAGGCAACCAGTCCTAACACAGTCTGCAGAATATAATGAAAAGCAGCAGGAATGAAAGCCTAAAGCTTGGCACTTCACCTTAGCAGTTTGACCTCTTATTTGGCCGACATCTATTCGGAGGCCTTAATCACAACCTAAATCTACCTATGGGTATAAGATTAATGTTCGTGGGGTCTTTAGTCAATATGAGCTGCCGGAACCATGGGGCATCCTGCTGTTAAGGGTGCTATTGACCAGTTAAAGGGATAGTCCCATTTAGAAAAGCGGTAGCATATTGCTAGGATGTGCCATTATCTTATGATTTTAAAGGGGTATGGGGACTTCTGCTTGATCCTGAGAATGGGGATGCCACAGCTCTGGTTCAGTGTTCAGGCCTCAACAGTCTGACATCTCCATTCCAGTGACTGCACACCTCGCTGGCATTGAGACATCTTAAAGGGGCTGGATACCCCATTATTCTCAGTGGGGGGGTCAGACCTGCACCAGTCATGACGTAACAGACGTATCCTAGCATGTACCATCACTTTATAACAGTGGTCCTCAGGCCCCAACTGCTGGTCACATTTTCAGGATTTCCTTAGGCCCCTTTCACACGAGCGAGTTTTCCGCGCGGATGCGTTGCGGGTGGTGAACGCATTGCATCCGCACGGAATCCTGACCCATTCATTTCTATGGGGCTGTTCACATGAACGGTCATTTTCACGCATCACTTGTGCGTTGCGTGAAAATCGCAGAATGCTCCTCTTTGTGCATTTTTCACGTAACGCAAGCCCCAGAAATGAATGGGGTTGCGTGAAAATCGCAAGCATCCGCAAACAAGTGCGGATGCGGTGCGATTTTCACGCATGGTTGCTAGGAGACGATCTGGATGGAGACCCGATCATTATTATTTTCCCTTATAACATGGTTATAATGGAAAATAATAGCATTCTGAATACAGAATGCAAAGTAAAACAGCGCTGGAGGGGTTAAAAATAATAATAATCATTTAACTCACCTTAATCCACTTGATCGCGATGTCGGCATCTCCTTCTGTCCTCTTTACTGAATAGGACCTGTGGTGAGCATTAATTATAGATCAAGGACCTTTGATGACGTCACTTCGGTCATCACATGGTACGTCACATGATCTTTTACCATGGTGAATCACCATGGTAAAAGATCATGTGACGTACCATGTCATGACCGGAATGAAGTCACCACAGGTCCTGTTGCTGCACAGAGATCAGATGAAGCCAGAAGGAGATGCCGGGCCACGAACAAGTGGACTAAGGTGAGTTAAACCCCTCCAGCGCTATTTTACTATGCATTCTGTATTCAGAATGCTATTATTTTCCCTTATAACCATGTTATAAGGGAAAATAATACTATTTACAGAACACCGATCCCAAGCCCGAACTTCTGTGAAGAAGTTCAGGTTTGGGTACCAAACACGTGCGATTTTTTTTCTCACGCGAGTGCAAAACGCATTACAATGTTTTGCACTCGCGCGGAAAAATCGCGGGTATTCCCGTAATGCACCCGCACATTTTCCCGCAACGCCCGTGTGAAAGAGGCCTTAGTATTGAGCAGGTGATATAATTAGTGTCAGGACTTCTCAAATCATGACCGGCAGGTGGGCCCTATAGGATACCCCTTTAAATCATCCAGAGAAGTGATGCTAGAGGGGTCCAGTGGCTGATTTCTCTCCATCATAGAAATTGACATTGAGTCAAATCTTCAAATTAAGTGGAGGTGCTGGCTATTGTATACTTATCAACCTTTAGGCTACGTCTACACGACGACATTTGTCGCGCGACAGATAGGGCACAACTACACCAACATTTTGTTGCACCAATGTTGCGCGACAATTTTTATAATGGCAGTCTATGGTGTCGCACTGCAACATACTGCGACGCAACAGTCGCAGAAAAATCCATCTCGAATGGATTTTCTGCGACTGTTGCGTCGCAGCATGTTGCAGTGCGACACCATTGTCGCGCGACAAATGTCGTCGTGTAGACGTAGCCTTAGGTGACTAGATGGTCGCTGGTCAGTCCTGTTTTAGGGAGCCATGCAGAACAGTTGAGTGCTACAATTATGAAAACATTTTAGGTTGCTGTTTTAGGCTTTTTCTGATATGTATATGTGAACACATGTTCAGAAATAATCGCCAAACAGACGAGTAAAACAACAGTTTTGTATTTTATTTGTTTTTCTTTTGAACGCATGAAATTTTGGATTGGATTATTGTTTGGAAATCTTCTGGCACATATTTATTTATTTATTTTATTTTTTTAATGCAAATATTGTGTTTGCTATGAATCCGTGGGTCAGTCACCTGCCATCTTGGTATAGGATAAATATGGATTTCAGTTCCTTAATTTTTTTCCCAAAGACATAATGATTGCACCAAGAGAACACAGATGTACAAAAAAGATGTAGCTTCTATTTTCCTATTGACAGCTTCCAAATATTTAGTATTTAATTCCAAGAGTTGCAATTAGTACAGCAAACCATGGTACTCCAAGCACACATCCCACAAGCTAATTATGTTAGCGAGGTCAGAGAAAATACATATTTTCAGAAAAATAAAAGGGCTGCATTAATGCGCGTGTCTCCTAACTTGGCGGTTAGATCACAGTTTGTTGATCTGGAGTGTAATGTGTACAATTCACAAATTTGCCTGATAACAGAAATTGGTGCGCGTGCGTGCGATTGTGTTTATTGTACTAACCAGTATATTCACAGCAATCACTTCCAAATATCTCCGCAGTAAAGATGTGTTAATTACAAAACAGACAAGGTCCTCTATTATATTAAATCTACTAACAAGAAGACAGCAGGAATCACACATTTAAATAGCGTCGTCAACCCTTCTTTTAGTTCAGTGTTTTGATCCGCGAGTTATTCGTAGACCAAAGGTGCTATTAAAGACTTGAGCGCAGAAAGCAGGCAGCGTTACTCAAAGAAAATGCATTCAACAAGCAAACAGACCTTTAGCCATAATTTTAACAAGCCGACGAGTTATAAGCCATCGTGTTCTGCCGATTCATGCAGTGTTAATAACCAGAGGTTTTCCCCAAGCTAGGCCGAGCGCTAATGGCTTTGCTATGAATTGTCTTTTCCAAGACTGACCCTATAAAGTCTCGAGGCGCATAGCAAAATGAACTGAAGAGAACATATTATGGAGGGCTTGATAGGTGGGAAGTTATCTGGCTTCTTCCAAGAGAGGCGCACTGTAGCTCTGCCACTTATGGAAGGTTGACCAAACCCTCATTGATCCTGTGCTATAGTCCTTGTGTATAGGATTGGGAATTTTTTCACTCCGTTTTTTTTCATGTAGATGCGTATAATTCATTTGAATCTTTATTTATAAGGTCAGGAATATATATTTTTTGCTTTATTTTTTGTCTTGTTCGTTATTTTTTGCTTTTTTAGTTTTTTTATTTTTATTTTTTCGCTTTATTGTATATTTTTTGCTTTATTTTTATAGTTTTTGTTTTTTCTTTAGATTTTTTTTTCTCGTATTTTTTTGCTATATTTTTTATTTGGATTTTTATTTTATTTTTTGCTTTATTGTATTTTTTGTTTGTATATTTTCATTATTGTATATGTTGTGCTTCTTTGCATTATTCTTTATTTTGCTTTTATAGCTTTTTTTATTATATACTTATATTTTTGCTTTATTTTTAATTATTTTTTGTTTTGCTTTATTTTTTTCTTTTTTTTTTTATAGCTTTTTTTCTTTAGTTTTTCATTATTATACGGTATATTCTAGCTTTATTTAGCTATTCCTTGGCAGGATGTATAAAGTATAAAACTTTGTTGTTTTTTTTTAAATAGTCAGTTTACATAAGCCCTTCCCCCCCCCCCCCCCCCTCCTTTTGTAATCCTAGAATATACAAAAAAATAAAATATTATAACGTATTGACGTAAAATGGCTCACAAGAAGGGACTGATTAGTTTTTATCTAAAAACACAGCATTTATTTATTTTTTAATATACACATTGTAATGTTTTAGACATGTAAGAGAAGAGAAATCCTATTTAGTTGTATGTATTTATATCACATTTATGCCCCCCCTTCCCACATTGTAAGACATGAAAACAACAGTTGTGCATGCGAGGGCTCCTTGCGCTCCCCTGCAAATGTCCACTGGGGCATTTTCCTCGTAGTGTAATTAACACCTATATTGCCCACAACTCATTAAAGCTGTGGACATGAGCGCGAGTCAATTTATTTTGCTGTTGTACTGTAAAGCAGGAGTGGACCTCTCACTGTGCAAAGAAAGCAATTATACCCATCCAGAAATTTACATGTGGCGTGTGCGATTGTGGCTCTATAGATGTGCATGCACTGGGGGGGGGGGGGGGTGTATGTGTGTGTGTATATATATATATATATATATATAATCATGCACCATTTTTGTTTCTAATTTTACATTGCAGGTTGTTTCGTAGATCTGACTGTTGCTATAGTGATTATAGTGATGCCATATTTACTTGAACGTCCACAAAAAATGCTTTTTGTGCAAACAATCTGCTTGTCGATATGCTAATGATGAATGTGTACACATGGAAATACTGATGGGTTTTATGTGAATCTGTGTTTTTAGGGGCACATATATCACTCAAAAAAATCGTAGTCGAGTCAGTTTTCTTTGTTTATTGACCATTTATAAATTAAAAATAAAGTCATCCATGAATAAAAACTAATCTAAAAAAGACATTTGTTTAGTGACTGCTTCTTAGACCCCCATAGACAGAAAAGCAAAATAGGCCAGCAACTGGTTATTTAAGGCTACTTTCACACTGGCGTTTTGGTTTCCGTTTGTGAGATCCGTTCAGGGCTCTCGCACACGGTCCAAAACGGATCAGTTTTGCCCTAATGCATTCTGAATGGAAAAGGATCCGCTCAGAATGCATCAGTTTGCATCAGTTCCCTCTCCGTTCTGCTCTGGAGGCGGACATCAAAACGCTGCTTGCACATTTTGGTGTCCGTCTGACGAAACTGAGCCAAACGGATTTGTTCTGGCACACAATGTAAGTCAATGGGGACAGATCCGTTTTCTATGACACAATCTGACACAGTAGAAAACAGATCCGTCCTCTATTGACTTTCAATGGTGTTCAAGACGTCTTGGCTATGTTAAAGATAATACAAACGGATCAGTTCTGAACGGATGCAGACTGATCCGCACCAAACCCGAGTGTGAAAGTAGCCTTATATGTTCGGCGCGTGTCCCAACTCTCCCCAATCTGTTATGTTAGTTCAAAGACGGATCGGCCGTGTTGAATTTCAACATGCCCAGTCGTTTGTTCTTGGCCATCATCAGAGATGTGTCACATCTGCTTCAGAGGCTTCTTGATAAAATAGCACAGCGTGCTGGCTTGGTAAAATGCTGGGCTCGGTAAAATGCTGGGCTCCTCGACAGACCTGATTTATAGTCAGTGGGCCCATAGGGCACGGTTTATTGCCGTGATATGATGGATCAGACAGTGCAGTTTTTCTGCTCCCAGAACTTCAGTAAAATGGGAAAACTTGGCAATGAGCGCAGTCTTTCTCACCTCTTTGCGCATAGAGTGTGTGCGTGCTAGTATTGTAGGTGTTTGGCCAGCTTTAGGCTCGCTCAGCAGTAAAATGGTATTCTGATTTCTGAGTATAGAATATTAATGACTGTCATCGATGTCTGATCGGCGGGGGTCTCACTCTGAGCACCCCCACCGATCAGCTCTTTAAAGAGGCCACTCTGGTGAGCGCCGCGGCCTCTTCCAAGGCCAGCGACCTCACATTCATTAGCCACATGGCCTACAGTATACGCAGCTCAGTTCGCTTTAAGTGAATAAACCTGGGCTGCAATACCCAATAAAGGTGCTGTGAGGAGGCTGCAGCACTCGCCAGAGCTCCACAGCCTCCTCATACAGGTGATCGGTGGGGGTGTTGGCCCCCACCTATCAAATTCTGATGGCCTGTCCTAAAGATGGGTCTCCCGTATTCTACTCCCAGAAAACCCCTTTAACGGGGCCCTCGGCTTTAAACAACACTTTTTCATATGCTCCTTTGGGCCATGTTTAGTGAATATGCAAGTAAAATGCACTTGCCCAAATTCTACCTTTTAGGGCTCATTATATGCTGTCCTATCTGGGGGCCCCATACAGTACCTGTGTGCAGGTTTTTTTGGGGAGATGCTGATGACATTAGATTTTTTTTTCTTGTCCAATATGTAATACAGGTATGTAATATTCACTGTACATGTACATTCGTCTGCCGGTAGCAGAAACGTGCGGCCGAGGTGCGCAGATGCAGGTTTGTGTACTTTCTTCACCCATGTACATTCAGCAACCTATTCATATACAGGGATAGTCCTGTGATCCACCACTAACGAGACAGATGCCCCATTATCCGGTGGCTTGTTGCTTTGAGTGCGTAATGCAATGAATTGGTAGAACTGCAGTAGAGTTAATTTTTCATTATTTAAATGAGCGATGTGATAATTTTTGCAGAAGACTTTAATGTCCAGATGTTGATGAAAAGTTCTGCCTGTTATTTCTTCCCGCCGCTATTTCTGTATTAAGCTCAGTGTCAGAGATTGTGACATATGGGACTAATATCATGAGCACGGTCTAAATTTAAATTGTGCACCCGAGCCCTGATGCTGAGCAGTCTGTTAACTTTCCTCCATGTTTTTGTAGTTTCATGTTAAAGCTTGGTGACAGTGCTGCCGTGCATTGTATGAAAAAGGAGCAAGTGCGACTTCTTCATGTTCCAGGGTGACTCTCTGTAAAGTGAAGCGATGTGACCTAATGATGGAAGCTGTATAACCACAGGCCAGTTATAGCGGTAACTGCAACTGCCAGGATGCACGCCATTAGGTATCATTCAGGTGCAGGCTGCGACATGACAGATTATCACCTATCAACAGGATAGGTGCTAAGTGCCTAATCAGTAGGAGTCTGGCCGCAGGGACCTCCACTCATCACGGAAAGTTGAAAGTGTGGCCCTCATCGTTCATGAAAACAGGGTTCCTGGATACCCCCTGCTTGAAAGGAGTGCTAGTCGAGCAGGCGCAGTGCCATTCTATTCAAAGTCTATGGGACTGCCGGAGAAAGTCTGAGTTTGAATGGAGCTGCGTTGGCATGCCCAAACACCTCTCCATTTAAACATTTGGTACCTGAGACCCTTTGTTTTCATGAACGATGAGGACCCCCGAGGGGGAGCTGACAACAATCAAGCACTTAGCACTTATTCTGTGGATAGATAAGTTGTCATTCGGGGACAAACCATTTACGCAAAGGTCTACCTTAGATCCACTTTTGAAGGAATCTGTCAGCAGATTTGTACCTATGTGCGCTTGGCAGCTGAAGGCATCTGTTTTGTTCCCATGTTCATATGTGTCCGCGTTGCTGAGAAAAAAAGTTATAATATATGCAAATGAGCCTCTAGGAGCAATGGGGGCGTTGTCATTACTCCTAGAGGCTCTGCTCTCTCTGCAACTGCCGCAACCTCTGCACTGTAATTGAGAGGGCCAGGTTGGCGTGATGACGTTTAGTTTGCCTGACCCTGTCAATCAAAGTGCAGAGGGTGCGGCTGTTGCAGAGAGAGCTGACCCTCTAGGTGTAAGGGCAACGCCCCCGTTGCTCCTAGAGGCTCATTTACATATATTGAAACATAATTTCTCGCCCATATTCATTGGGGGACACAGAGACCGTGGGTGTAGCTATGTCCTCTAGGAGGCGTTGACACTAGATAAAGCTGTTAGCTCCTCCCCCGGCAGCTATAACCCCCTCCAGCCTGGAGAGAGAGCTTCAGTTTTTTCTAGTGTCAATAGGAGGCTCTGCAGGGATCTCCTGAAGATTTTTTATTTTCTTCCTTCTTTTTCAGATGGGACAACAGTGGACGTCCCGCCTCCCTGTTCTCCCGGGGTCGAGTTGCGCCAGTGCCGGCCATCCGCACTGCTGCCACCCCCACAGAAGACAAGGTGGACCAGGGCAGCCTCGCTCCCCTGCATCCCGCCAGCCAAGGGGTCACCTAGGTCCGCCAAAGAGAAGACCCTCCTGCCACTCCGGTGCCAGCTGCTGAGGAGGTGACCCTGCTGGAGAGGGTGGGCTTATAGGCCCACTTAGGGAGGGTGAAGTGAAGAGGAGGAAGATTAGGTGAGTACACGGGACTAGGTGAGTATGTTAACACCTCCCCCCCTTCCTATTTGGCAAAGCAGATGAGCTTCATTGCCAGCTCCCTCCCTTCTCACTCCTTGGCCAGACACGGGCTTTATTTACCAAGTCAGTTTCACTAGCCCAGTTTTAACAGGCTTTTCCCTACCCCTCTGTGCCGAAGGTACATGGGCACATAGGGGGTTAATGGCCATGTCCCCCGCTGGCGCTGCTTAACACAGCGGGCGGCTGTGCACACCGCTTGATCCGGATGCTAAATGGAGTACTTACAGACAAACTCTGTTCTCCCCTTGCTCTGCTTCCCCGCGATAATCTACCCCTGGATGCGGGCGCCGCTCCAGGAGGCTAGTGCCAGCACTGGGTTCGGGCACCCAAATTAGGCCCCGCCTTCACTCCAGCCGGCACCATTTTTTCAACATGTGTGCGCAGGCGGCCGCATTTCTCTGCGGGAGGACTCTTCACTCCGGGGGCGGTTTTGAATTCCGGGGAGGACTACAATGATACGCTGTGTCTGGTAAGCGCACTTGCAGCGTTGTCTTCGCAGCCCTCGGTGCTCCGGCCGTGCAGTCGGCCGTGTCTCATAATGTTAGGCCCCGGCTTGCGGCCTACTGGTCCGCACTTCATCCCCGGGGAGGGGGGCGGTCTGGCGCAAATTTTTCCCGCCTTGCCTTCCCTCCCCCAGTAGCCCACAGAGCCCCGCCTCGACCTCAGGCAATTAACCCTTCCTGGTCAGCCATCTCTTGAGGCTGGCACAGGATTATAGGGGTTCTTTCTGTGGGGCTTCAATGTTGAGGATTTTAACTCCTCTGCCTCTTGCAATTGAGGTGGACATCCCAGCTTCAAATAAAATAAAATAATAGAAAGAAAAAAAAATAATAAATAAATAAAGTCCATTTGGGTCCTCCCCCCCTCAGTCCTCATCACTGCAGGACCCCCCTGTCTGTGTCAGACTGGCTCGGGTCCTATCACGGTCAAAGAAGGACCCTTCAGTTTTCCATTCACCCTCTGGGGTCGGTTTGGTAATAAAGCGATGCCTGTGCAATCCAATGGTAGATCTCTCTATCTTTCCATTCACCCTCTGGGGCCGTTTGGTTGATGTAACGCTGCGCAAATCCATTGGTGGACATCCGGACCTTTCCAATCAAACTCCAGGGTCGTTGGATTGTGCCGGTGGAGAATATCAACCTAATGGTGGACCTCTGGATATTCCCAATCACCCTCCGGGGTCGTTTGGTTGATAAAGCACCGCCTGCGCAATCCGGTGTGTGAACCTCTAGAAATTCCCATTCCACCCCTGGGTAGTTTGGTTGATAACTCCCACCGGCGAGCCTGCGTCTGCCATGGGCAAGATTCTGAGAGGTGAGACTGTACACAGCAAGCCAGAGCAGGATATATTTCCTCCTTGGTCTCCTCCACACCCCCACCCTCCTCCCTAGGGTCACGCTCAGACTCACCTCCCTCCCTGGGGGGGTTTGGTCTGAAGGGGGGGGGAATCAGTGTTTCGGTCTCTGCCGTGATCCGGTGCGATCTTCCAAGATGGCGTCTGAGGTGGACAACAGTACTTGTCGTATGCATAACTCCCTTCCTTAGGCAGAGTATTTGCACTACTACTGGATACAGTACTCCCTTGGAGATTACCTCCCTCTATTGGGGTCTAACCGCACTAGAACTGTTTCAGTGCCGGCAGTAGGCGATAGGTGGTGCTATGGCGTTATCCCTGGTTCAGTGTTTACTGTATGTTTTGCCCCCTTACGGAGGTGGGGTATTGATACGGGACTCTCCTTATGCCTTGCCCTTTCTGTAAGAGGCGTATTCTCTCTACTTGGATTCAGTTCCTGCTAGATGCATTACTGCATTGTCACCCTTCATGGTGGAGTATTACACTACCACTGAGTGCAGTGCTTGCTGTAAGCATTGCCACCTTTCATTGGTGGGATAGTTGCAACATTGCCCCTTCCACAACTGATCCACCTCTGTGGGGAATGAGTACACATCTTGGATGTTGCACTTCAACTACGCCACGGCTATAGATGCCTTTGCTTCTTCAAGTGGAGCGTAGCGAGCATCGATACACGCTGGTGCCCTGTATTCCTCCTCTAATGGTATTTCGGTGCCGCCAGTGGATACTGTGGCTGTTTCCACGTTGTCCTTTTCCTTCGGTGCCGGTTTGGAACATGGATATGACAACCTCTCTCCTCAGGGGGTTGCCCAGCGTCACTCATGTGTCCTGGCGTCCCCTATCTCCATGGTCCTCCACTGTTCCAATGTGTCTTCAACAATATGTAGTGCGTACACCCTGACACGTAATATTGTGCTTGCGTTCCAGCAAGTCGAGTGTTGCACTGACTCTATATTCCCTATCCACCATTCCTGATGATGGAAGTGGTTGTGCTGGCACTCTGGTTTAGCTTTGCAGCGTGTTCTCCTCCGCTGGTGCAGATTTTACGCTGGTACTAGTGTTCGCAGTCGCTGCAGTGGGGCAATCCCTCAGGTAGTGATTCTACCCTGACGCTGGCTTGGCGGTTGTTCCTGTTCAACGCCCTTCCCAGATGGAGTGTTTAAGGTTAGCTCTCCTTCCCTGGGGCAGTATGAGACCATGGCTTCTACCGGATTCCTCTAGTCTGCCCCTCAGTTTGTGCTGGCGGGGCACGCTGCGGCTCCTATGATACGGGGGTCCTGGAGTAGCCATTACATACTCTGGCTCCCCCTGCACGGCTCCTTCGTCAGGTGCCGGATTCTTCTAACATAAATTCGGTGGCGTACGCTGCATGGCCTCCTCCTTAGGCGGAGTGTGGCACTGCCACTATCATCCGGTGGCTTCTTCTGTGTAGTACCAGCCTCAGATGGGGAATGGGCTTCGCCCTGCCACTTTTTTCCTTCTGTTTTTCCTTCTCTGCCTCAGGGTTCACGGCCACTCCGCAAACCTTGGTAGCTCCTAAGTTACTACTTCCCCCTCATCTACGTTGATGCAGGGTATTGGTTCTGTGTTTTTTTTTTTTTTTTTTCTTTCAGTCATTGTTCCGGACCAATTGTTGGGCTGTGACGTTTTCCATATCCCTCCTTCCACAGGTGATTCCTACCCGTTGGTCCTGGGTGTACTGCCCGTATCTACAACTACCTCTCTTAAGACTTGACTAGTGACTGCCATGTCAGTCCGATGTAGTCATGCTTTCTCACTGCACATTCCGTGGCTAGACTACGAGACTCCCCACGCCAGGCTGAGCGGGGGTGCTGTCACGACTGTTGATGGAGTTTTCGTTCCTGGAACGGAACTCCCCTTCTATTCTCCTCGAGGCAGGAGTTTTTCTCTCATCTTGGTCTGGTCGAAATTTCTGGCGTACAGTGTTGCTACACCGTCAATACACGGTCGCTGACGGAACTCCACCGCCAGTGATTCTCATATCGTCTCTACTTTTACCTATCCAATGCGTTGGTTTCTTGGCTTGCGGTTGGACATGCCTCATTCAGGCGTTTCTTTTTCGGTGGTTTATCAGCCAGCTTCTTAGTCTCCTCAAAAGCCTTTTCGGCTCGGGGGACATTAGTGGACCACTTACCGTTTCCGTGGAGCGCTTCCCTTTAGCAGGGGTGGATCCTGCGGTCCTGGGTTTTTGGTTGGCCATTAGTTCCTTACTGGGTCGTTTCGGCGCTGTGTATCCTTTCCAGCGTCCTCTGACTCGCCCGGGGCCCATAATACCCACCCCCCTTCAGGGAATGGCACATACGGTTCCTCCATACCGTCCTCCTTTACCGCCTTGGGATCTGACTTTTTAGTCCTTTCAGCGCTCCGGAATTCTCCCCTTGAACTCTTGCGGGAGATGTCACTCCGATTCCTGTCCTGGAAGGTGTTTTTTTCTTGTGGCGATCACATCCATCAGATGGATGTCCGGGTTGGGGCGCTCTCTTGGAGAGAAGCTCCCAGTTCTGACAGGGATAAGCGGTTTCCCGGCCCGTTCATTCCTTTCTCCCGATGGTGGTCTCTGATTTCCATTTCGATGAAGAAATTGTCCTTCAATCACTGTGTCCCTTCCCTTCGCACCCTAGGAAACGGGAGGTAGATCATTTGGACGTTGTCAGGGCTTTGACTATTTTTAATTTTTTTTGCCCAGCCTCCGGTTCCTTCCAGCCTGCGATCTCTCTCCTTTTTTTGTCATTCTGGAGGGTCCTCGCAAGTCATTGGCGGCCTCCAGAGTGGCAATCGCACATCTGCATTTGCTTAAGCATACTGCACCCGGGGCAGGGTTCCGTCATTCCACCAGAGCGGTGGACGCTCTTGGCTTGGAGGATTCAAGGTTCGGCCGCGCAGTTTTGCAGAGCGGCTACTGTCTTCCTTACGCACATTCATTAAATTTTGCCAGGTGCATACTTATGCATCGGCGGGCGCCGCTTTTGGGCCGCATGATCTTGCAGGCGGCAGTTCTTAGTGGCCTGCAGGGGCACTTGCTCCATGGGTCTGTGGTTTTCCCTCCCTGTGGACTGCTCTTGGACGTCCCACGTTCTCTGTGTCCCCCAATGAATATGGGCGAGAAAACAAGATTTTTGTAAAACTTACCAGTAAAATCTCTCTCGCTCTTCATTGGGGGACACAGCACCCACTCAGTATTGTTGTTCGGCCACAGTTGTGGCTGTTGCTGGTAAGAACCCGGTTCGGTTCTTGGCATTGTTGCTGTTCCTCGTTTTTTTTCGTTGGTTTACTTGCTTCTCCTACTGCTTCTCACAAACTGAAGCTCTCTCTCCAGGCTGGAGGGGGTATAGCTGCCAGGGGAGGAGCTAACAGCTTTATCTAGTGTCAACGCCTCCTAGAGGACATAGCTATACCCACGGTCTCTGTGTCCCCCAATGAAGAGCGAGAAAGAGATTTTACTGGTAAGTTTAACAAAAATCTTGTTTTTTCTCAGCAATTCGGACACATATGAACATGGGACTAGGGCTGAAACGATTACTCGATTGAATCGAGTAATTTGACACAAAAAATCCTCGATCCTTGTTTGTGTCATGTGACCACGGAGCGTGAGTGAAGCGCTTGCTATTACTCACCGCTCTGTGGTCACCCGCCGGCCTGCACTGTCCTCCTGACACATCATCAGGACATAGTGTGCACTATGGCCTGACTCTGTGTGACGTCAGGGGAGAAGACGGACGAGCTCTGGAGTGGCGCCCCTACAGGAAAGGTAAGTTTTTTATTTCACTGGCGCTGCGTTTTTTATTATTAAGTACTCGATTAATTGTTTGATTAATTGATAGAATACTCAATTTCAAAAATAGTAGATGGCTGCAGCCCTACATGGGACCAACACAGCTGCCTTCAGCTGCCAAGCGCACATGGAACAGGTCATCCAGTGTCATAGGTACAAAACTGCTGACAGATGCCCTTTAACACTATATTGCTGAATGGCAGAATGTCTACAGGTTGTAGTGCTGATCGGCTGCTGGGAATTCAGAATCTCGGCTGCTGACCTCTGTGCCATTAGTGGTATACAGGCTACTGTAATGATACCATGAGGCAGGCTGTGGGAAAGGTTGCGTTGTTTTTATCACTGTACTGTTCATTCTGTTCTTGCCATAATGGAAATCTCTTCTTGCACAAACTATTGGGTGAGCTTGTCCATGTGCACAGTAGCCAAACTGAACTGGGAGAGCTGCAGTGCAAAGCTGACCAGGCGCTGTAGATAGCTGATGGCTCATTTGCTGACAACTGTTTCCCCAACCCTCCTTCCCCATAAATATACATGCTTGGATAGGCAGAGGGTGATAAATTGCTGCCAGATACCTCTTATTGATATAAATCCATAAGGGAACAGCAGGGCTGCCCCCAAATCTAGGAAGACTGTCAGCAGAGCACAACACTGGAACCACCAACAGATGGGGAAAAATGCACATATGAACAGAGGACTAGCGGGTTCTAAAATTTGTTCCCTCGCGCACACACACAGCAGTTCTTTTTTATGGGTGCCCTACTGGGGGTACATCCACTGTATAATTTCCATCCTTTATACTCTATTTAGTGAAGTCATTGAAAAGAACAATTGTTACCCTGCTGCAATGGTGGTGTTCCAAGCAGATAAAAAAGCAGGAGCAAATCCAAAAGTTGTACATAAGGTTTTCAGATCTGTGGGAGACCAATCAAGTGTACAAAGATGACAAGAAATTGGACTCCAGGAGCCAGAGAAGCACAGAATGCATTGGCATGGGCAGGATTTTTCAGCGTCTTCGTACTATGCTAGGATTTCATTGTGATAATCCAAGATATTTACTGCCAGGCTATGAAGCTGATACAGAAAGAACACACAGACCATAAATCGATATTGCCTCCTTTGGACAATAACGTTTGGAAACCTCAAAGGTGCCACCCGCTGGGACCTGCAGCTTCTGGAACGGTGAGATTAATACATGCATCTATAGTGGTTGTGGCACATCACCAAAGCAGTAGGTGAGCACCCACCTTCGATCCTTAAATGGCATCTGTCAGCAGATTTGTACCTATGACACTGGCTGACCTGTTACATGTGCGCTTGGCAGCTAAAGACATCTTTGTACTTGCTATGTTCATATGTATCCGCATTACTGGGAGCAATGGGGGCGTTACCATTACACCTAGAGGCTCTGCTCTCTCTGCAACTGCCACACCGCCTACACTTTGATTGACAGGACCAGACAGTAAAAACAAAATTGCGCCTGACCCTGTCAATCAAAGTGCAGAGGGCGAAGCAGTTGCAGAGAGAGCAGAGCCTCTAAGTGTAATGGTAACGCCCCCGTTGCTCCTAGAGGCTCATTTGCATATATTAAAATATCATATTTCTCAGTAATGCGGGCACATATGAACATGGGACCAACACAGATGTCTTCAGCTGCCAAGCGCACATGTAACAGGTCAGCCAGTGTCATAGGTACAAAACTGCTGACAGATGCCCTTTAGGGGTCGAAGGTGGGTGTGCACTTACTGCTTTTGTGATGTGCCACAACCACTATAGATGCATGTATTAATCCCACCGTCCCAGAAGCTGCAGGTCACACTTTTTGAGGTTTCCAAAGGTTATCCCAGGTATGTAGGAGACCTGTAAGTAAAAATGCTTTCAAAGAAATTCCAGGCATAAGCGCTGCCAACTTTATTACAAGAAAGGCTGCACTGACGATGTAGGCTCAACAATGATGCATTTCGGGGTCAAGCCCCTTTCCAGACTGACAAAACATCAATGTCCTGGACGTCTCCTGTGAATCTGAGGAAAAGTGTTGACCCCGAAACTCATCAATGTTGGACTTTCAATAAAGACTTCCTTCTACTCAAGAAGGCACAGGTCATCACTGTGTGATGTGTAGTACACAACATAAGGCATTCATGTTATGGCTGATGGGTGTGTAAATCACTTCTTAAAGGAAATGTCCAGGATTAGAAAAACATGGCTGCTTTCTTTTAAAACCATGCCTCACCTGTCCACAGGTTGTGTCTGGTATTGCAGCGTAGCTGTATTGAAGAGCGAGGCTGAGCTATCATACCGTGGACAGACGTGGCGCTGTTTTCGGAAGAAAGTAGCCATGTATTTTTAATACTGGACAACCCCTTTAAGTCTAGATTGATTTACTTTTGGCCTTCCAGCTGTAGGAGCTCTTGCTTGTAGGACTTATTCTAACCTTGCATGTGCTTGACGTGCTTAGATTGTCCATCCCGTGTTGGTATTTAGGGAAAACAGCCGGAAAAAAAAGCAGATTGTCAGCAGATAGACATCCATGGCCTGAACTTATGAAAGCCATCTGATTTGGAGAATTGTTCCTAGCTGGCTATAATTTTGTTGTCATTTCACGTATCTACCTTGTGTAATTGATGTGACAGGACTGGGCCTCAGCCCGGTCCCTTAGCTTGTGCTCAGTTTAATGCCCAGCCTCTCCCTGACATTGAAGAGAAGATGGGACTTAGGTGCCGGGTCTGCAGGAAGCACTACCCAGAATGCATAAATCGCCTTACACATCGGCTATCTATACTTACTAGTCTCTCTATAAGGATAAAAAATACAATAATTGGAGTTATTTTTCCTTCCAAAGCGAGAGAAGTGTCCTGATGGTTCACACGGCAGGGGGGGGAGGTTTTATTAATATTGTAATGAAATGAGTATGGGGAACGGCGCCAAGACTTACACGAGCGGATTGCGCAGTGACCGTCGTTGTTCACTTCTCGTGTCCAACTAGGAATTGACGTGACAGTTTTTCTTTTATTTTACAGGTTGTTATCGACGCCTTCAGATTAATCAATGCCAACATGATGGTTTTGGGACACGAACCAAGGCAAACCACTTCCAATCTTGGCCACTTAAACAAGCCATCTATACAGGTAGGTCGAGGACAGTGAGGCTTACTGCTGATGACAAACTTATCTTGAGAGAGAAAATTTCTCAGATTTATATAAAAATAATCATATAAAAATGGAAAATTAGAAAATAAAAACTTTTTTTAAAAAAAGGAAAAATTTTATGTTTTCAGGATTTTACAATCTAGAACAAATACAGGCCATATGATCTGAAGCTCGATTCGCTCAAGCTTATTTGTAAGGATAGAGATTCTTCTGGGGGGAAAAAAGCGTGAGGGATCCCAATAATAACCCTTATTATAGCAGTGACAGTCCCACGCTGCATCAGTACGGCTACTTTCCCACTAGCGTTTTTGCTGGATCCGGCAGGGATCAGCAAAAACTCTTCCATTACTGATAATACAATCATCTGCATCCGTTATGAACGGATCCGGTTGTATTATCTTTAACATAGCCAAGACGGATCCGTCATGAACACCGTTGAAAGTCAATGGGGGACGGATCCGTTTTCTATTGTGTCAGAGAAAACCGATCCATCCCCATTGACTTGCATTATGGGTCATGACGGATCCCCTTTTCTCCACAACCCATGACAGAAAGAAAATTGCAGTTCATTCAAATGGAACTAAATGCATTTTGGAGCGTTCTGTTAAGTTACGTTTTGTCCCCATTGACAATGAATAGGGACAAAATGGAAGCGTTTTTCTCCGATATTGAGATTCTCTGCTGGATCTCAATACCGGAAAATAGAAATGCTAGTGTGAAAGTAGCCTAAGCGGAGTGGTCCATCTGATCATTTACCCTATAGAAAATATAGCTAATGAATTTCCTTGGTGTCCAATAAAGCAGTGTTTCCCAACCAGTGTGCCTCCAGCTGTTGCAAAACTACAACTCCCAGCATGCCCGGACAGCCTTTGGCTGTGCGGGCATGCTGGGAGTTGTAGTTTTGCAACAGCTGGAGGCACACTGGTTGGGAAACACTGCAATAAAGATCCTTCCTGAAATTCTATACGCCTGTTGTGGTTGGAGTCCATCGTCTGGGGATTTGGGGCTTACAAGCTATCGTTGAGGTCTGGCTATGTCCGTTTAAGCTTTTAACAGCAGGTTCTAAATTTATTATTTATTTTTTTTTGTTCACTTTTTTTCCTTCCCGCTAACGAGAATAAATTAAAGCAAGGTGTTATGTGATATAGTCGGCCTTCACTCCCTGTGATCACTCAAGAACGCCAAGTGTACATTAAAAAACAACAACCCTAGGTCCTAATGAGAAGAGAAATTGTCTTGACGTTTGGGGCTGGACAAGTCCACACTTGCAGGTTTCTAGAGAATAGCGTACACCGGACCCTTTAGCCAACCTGTAATGACCTTCAGCATAAACATTTTGCTCCTTCATTATCGTTTAGAGGGGTGAAGAACATCCTACGCTTTAGACTCTCGGGGAAAAAAAAAAATTCTCCACCGCACCTTAGGTTGTACTAATTGAAGATAACAAGCGCCTGCTTTTCGCCATGTTAAAATAATTAGTCTGATTTCTTATTTCTCCTAATTGTTCTTTCTAAAAGTGTGTAATTAAGCTGTAAAAGGTTTGCCGTAAAGTTGCTTCCTTTCTGGTTTCTTGAAGCAATCTGTTTACCGTGTATGGATTGAAGGGGAACCTGTCACCATGAAAATGCAGCGCAATTTGCAGGCAGCATAATTCAGGAGGAGCTGAGCCGATAGCTGTGCAGTTTTATGGGAAAAGATTCAGTATAACCTGTAATTTACATGTTCCTTTGTCTTCCTGTTCTTTGCATAGTGTAGATGCAGCAGAACAGGAAGACACAGGCGCACATCCAGTCAGGACTTCAGCAGGAGAGCCCACAGCCATTCAGGTAGTTACGTGATCACCAGGGCTGTGGAGTCGGAGTCGAAGTCGGGGGAAATTTTGGGTACCTGGAGTCGGAGTCTGCAAACAATGCACCGACTCCGACTCCTACTAAATTTAGATTGGAATAAAAAAAAAAGCAAGTTTAAATGTCCCAATTCACAAAAAGTTATAATTAATGACTTCTCTACTGTAAGAATAAAGACCAATGCATGCAGTGCCTCACGTAACCGCAAAACGAACACGTTAAAGAGAACCTGTCACCATGATTTTGCGCATAGAGCTGGGGACATGGGCTGCTAGATGGTCGCTAGCACATCTGCAGTACCCAGGTTCCATAGCTCTCCGCGCTTTTATTGTGTTAAAAAACCGTTTTGAGTGATATGCAAATTAGCCGATATGAGTCCTGTAGCCGGAGATGAGTCAAGCGTCAAGGAGCCCAGCACCGCCCCGCGTCCTCCGATTCTCCTCCTTGCCGGCTGACGTCACAGAGCTGGAGCGCCGATATCTCGCGATGCGCGAGCTAGCGCATGCGCAGTGTCGGCATCATGTTCATTCCCTGTGCTGGCATCAGCACAGGGAACGAACTACGCATGCGCTAGCTCGCGCATCGCGAGATTTCGGCGCTCCAGCTCTGTGACGTCAGCCGGCAAGGAGGAGAATCGGAGGACGCGGGGCGGTGCTGGGCTCCTTTCCGCTTGACTCATCTCCGGCTACAGGACTCAAATCAGGTAATTTGCATATCACTCAAAACTGTTTTTTAACACAATAAAAGCGCGGAGAGCTATGGGACCTGGGTACTGCAGATGTGCTAGCGACCATCTAGCAGCCCATGTCCCCAGCTCTATGCGCAAAATCATGGTGACAGGTTCCCTTTAAGTGACCGTGAAGAAGCATGCTTTTAGTGTGCTTCACTATATGGCACGCAACGCACAATTAGGAGCTGCAATACTTATACTTTCCATAGTGTTGTGTTCTGCTTTTACAGGGAACTCAGCGTCCATGTGTAACCTAGCCTCTCACTGATAAGGGATTAAAAAAATATGTTTTTTGCAGGACTAGAGAGTGAGACACTTGTATAAGTGAAGGGAATGGAGGGCCAATAGTTCAAGACTGAAGCTGTAAACCATTGGAAAAACTGCTGTCATTTAGCTAAGGCTATAAAAACTTGTAAACTCCGATTGTTAGCTTAAACTTTAAACATGACTATGGGATTCTCCTAGGAAAATCATGTTTTAGAATAAAAAAAATTAATAAAACTTTGTTTTCATTGTGTTTGTCTTTTGCTTAAACTGTGCAATACAGTAGACTGTTGGCTTCCCAGCCAGTAGTCCTGTGGTAGGTTGCGTTTCTTTCCCTCAAGGAATGTATAAAATACATTCGCATATTAATACAGAGGAGTCGGAGTCGGAAGTACATAAAACTGAGGAGTCTGAGTCGGAACATTTATCTACCGACTCCACAGCCCTGGTGATCACACCCGATATTTCTAAATCAGTGACACGTCGGAAGGCTAAGGGCACTTTCACACTAGCGTTTTTCTTTTCCGGCGCTGAGTTCCGTCCTAGGGGCTCAAATCCGGAAAAGAACTGATCAGTCTTATCCTAATGCATTCTGAATGGAGAGTAATCTGTTCAGGATGCATCAGGATGTCTTCAGTTCAGTCTTTTTGACTGATCAGGCTTTTCAGAAAACCGTAGCATGTTGTATTTTTACCTCTGGCCAAAAATCCGGAACACTTGGACTGAACGCCGGATCCGGCCTTTTTCCCATTGACTTGCATAAACGCCGGATCCGGTGCCGTGTGTTCCGTCAAACCGGATCCGGCTTTTGCATGTTAAACCCGAAAAATGTGAAAAAAAAGTTAGTCCATAAATGTCGGATCCGTTTTTTTCCAATGCATTTTTTCATTGTGATCAAAATCCTGATCAGGATTCAAATGTAATCCGTTTTCACACGTTTTTCCGGATCCGGCGGGCAGTTCCGGTGACTGAATTGAACGCCGGATTCAAACAACGCTAGTGTGAAAGTATACCAAGTACTGCTGAAACCTTCTCTTCAGGTTAAAGTGGTTGTTCGGGTTCAGAGCTGAACCTGGACATACCCTCATTTTCACCCAGGCAGCCCCCTAATATGAGCATCATGCTCTGATACTCTCCTTTGCCCTGCGCCGTATAGGGCTGTTTTGTTTGTTTTTACACTGCTAGGCGGAGGCTTCTGCCGAGCAGTGTATTCTAGTGACTTCACCGGCTCCGATTGGTGGGCTTTAGTGCTGCCCTAGCCGCTTTACAGGCTAGGGCAGTGATAAAGCCCGCCCATTAGTGCTGATGACGTCAGCGGTCTCACTGCTAGATGTTAAGCCTCTGCCTAGCTTTACCCATGGAGAGCCCGGTACATCACCGGATCGCCAAAAAAAAAAGCCTTTGCCCTGCCGATTCAGCACATGGCAAATGCTCTGATGCTCATATTAGCGGGGCTGCCTGGGTGAAAATTGGGATATGTCTGGGTTCAGGTCTGAACCCGGACAACCCTTTTAAGGGTCCATTCACACTTCCATAGTGTATTGAGGATCCGCAATACACCCGGCCGGCACCCCCATAGAACTGCCTATTCTTGTCCGCAATTGCAGACAAGAATAGGACATGCTCTATTTTTTACGGGAGCCGCGGACCAGAAGATTGGGGCCGCGCTCCGGAAATGCGGATGTTGACCGCACACTGTGTGCTGTTCGCATCCATTCCTGCCCGATAGAGAATGAATGGGTCCGCACCCGTTCCGCAATTTGCGGAACGCGTGCGGACACATTCACGGACTTGTGAATGGACCCTAACTGAAAAACAGGATTTAGGTTGCACTGCATTCTCATGTTGACAGGTACCCTTCAAAGGAGTTGTTACCTCACACTTTGGTGGCACATCTGAGACCCGCAACTATCTATCCTGAGAGTGGGGCCCCCAAAGTGAACGAGAGTGCACCGTGCTTGCGTGGCGTTCTGTCTATTCACTTTTATAATAGTTCCGAAAATAGTCCCATAAAAATGAATGGAGGGCGCACCGCCCAACTTTGTAATGCAGATTTTGAAGGTTTCTATCGGTCAGATTCTCTGAGTGGATCTGGTGTCTCAGCAGGAGATTAAGTTATTAGAGCGGAGGGTCATCCATTCATAGCCCTAACCTAATAGACAGAGCAAAAAGTGACTACAAAGAGCTTCTCTTGCAGTGGAGAACCCTCCATGTCCATGCATTACATGGAAAGTTCAGCCATATCAGTGGGAGCCGTGTAATGTTCCACTTCCAAAGGGATTGAGCACTTGTCTGGTCTCCCCACAGATTCCGGTGGGTCAAAGCCCCCCACTCCAAACTGGACCATCAATGTGGAACAAAGCTCGACTTTATGCAGTGCAGTCATGTCTTGTGTCCAGACCATTAAACTCCGGGAAAGTGTGTATGTAATCTTTATCTGATGCCAGTTTGTTTTCCATAGGCACTAATTCACGGACTGAACAGGCATTACTACTCTATAACCATTAACTACAGGAAGAACGAGCTGGAACAAAAGGCGAGTATTTCTACTGCCATTGCTGCAGGTATTATCTGGGTATGTGTTCATGGGGACAGTCTGCAATAAGTGGCAGAGAGGACGACACCAGAGTTTTATTCCTTGCATCTTACTTTCGGTTTATGGTTTTTCTTTCATTTATGCAAATATTAAAGGGAACCTGTCATCAACTTTACGCTGACCTCACTGAGGGGCAGCATAAAATAGTGACAGAAATGCTGATGTCAGCGGTGTGTCACTCATGAGCTAAAAGTAAGTGGTTGCCGAGAACCAGCATCTTCATCATTGCAGCCCAGGCCTGGAAAAGAGTCAAATCTACCTGAGAAGAGTCCTGGTTATTATAATCTCCTTCTCTCTCACCCATCTGCTGATGATTGGCAGTTCTCTCCTAGACAGAAAGGGAGAAAACTAGGTAGAAGACTGTCAGCCATCAGCAGGTGGTCATAGGGAGCAGGAATAACCGTGACTCTTTTCCAGGCCCAGTCTGCAATGATTGTGATGTTGGTTCTCGGCAACCACTTGCATTTAAGTTTTAAATGACAGATCGCTGAAATCATCTCCCCTGTATCTACTTTTATGATGCCGTTAGTATGGACAGCACAAAGTTGATGACAGGTTCCCTTTAACTACTGTGGAAGAGTTTGAAAACCTGCGCGGTGTCTCAGTTCAGTTCCAACAGGCAGAATAGTGTAGCCTGTATGTTTATAAAAACCATTATAAGCCAGTAGGATCTGTTAGGCTCTGTTAAATCTATATATTATTTTTTTATATTTTTTTTACATATTAGAAATTGCACCTTTTTTACTTGCTTTCCATTTGTGCAGCACTTGCCACGTAAAATGTGGTTGTAGACTATCCTTCAATTATAAATGTGACAAGGGGCAGACTAGGTGTCATGTCCAGCCCAGAACACACAGCATTAGCTGGTTTGGGATATTGTATAACATATTTAAAGGGGGTATTCCGATTAGATATTTATAGTTGGGGATGAGCGAATCAACTTCGGATGAAACATCCAGAGTCGATTCGCATAAAACTTTGTTTCAATACCGTACGGAGTGAGCGCTCCGTACAGTATTAAAATGTATTGGCTCCGATGAGCCGAAGTTATTACTTCGCAAAGTCTCGCGAGACTTCGTGTAATAACTTAATTAATTGATTTCTACTCTAAAAAATCATTTTCCGAACTCTGGTACCTTGGAACCGAACCAGAGTTCGGGAAATATTTATTTTACAGTAGAAATCAATTTTTGAAGTTATTATGCGAAGTCTCGCGAGACTTCGCGAAGTAATAACTTCAGGCTCATCGGAGTCAATACATTCTAATACTGTACGAAGCGCTCACTCCGTACAATATTGAAACAAAGTTTTGTGAATCGACATTGGATGTTTCATCCCTATTTATAGTATATGCTGTGGATATGTCATAATTTTTTGATAGATGCAGATTCCATCTCTGGGACACGTGCTCATCTCCAGAAAGCTCCTACCTGGCAGAAAGAAGTGGTCCAGGGTCCGTTCTGTAGTTGGATGCAGGTCCCAGAGTTGTGTCCCCACCACCAGCATCTGCACTGATCACTAGAGCGGTGGTTACCCCCACACATGTGCGCGCACACGTTCCTTCTCTCTGCATGATGTCAGTGAGCAGAACATTGAAGGGTTCTCCAGGGCACACGCATGACTCCATTCAACTTCCTCCTCACTGCATTAATACACCATGGAGAAAAGGGCTGCTTGGGACCCCCTGTGGTTTCCTAGAGGTTGGGCCTAAAGTGAGCGCAGACATTTATTAAATATCCCGTGATAACTTAAAAAAATAATAATAATTGGACTTTTTTTTATTTTTTTCATACGGAATGTGCTTCATGTTTAAAAGCTGCTATATTCACCCACTGAATTTAAAGGGAACCTGTCATCATGATTTTGCGCATAGAGCTGGGGACATGGGCTGCTAGATGGCCACTAGCACATCTGCAGTACTCAGGTCCCATAGCTCTCCGCGCTTTTATTGTGTTAAAAAACAGTTTTGAGTGATATGCAAATTACCTGATATGAGTCCTGTAGCCGGAGAGGAGTCAAGCGGAAAGGAGCCCAGCACTGCCCGGCGTCCTCAGATTGTCCTCCTTGCCGGCTGACGTCACAGAGCTGGAGCGCCGAAATCTCGCAATGCGCGAGCTAGCGCATGTGTAGTTCGTTCCCTGTGCTGATGCCAGCACAGGGAATGAACATGATGCCGACACTGCGCATGCGCTAGCTCGCGCATCGCGAGATTTCGGCGCTCCAGCTCTGTGACGTCAGCCGGCAAGGAGGAGAATCGGAGGACGCGGGGCGGTGCTGGGCTCCTTGACGCTTGACTCATCTCCGGCTACAGGACTCATATCAGGTAATTTGCATATCACTCAAAACTGTTTTTTAACACAATAAAAGCGCGGAGAGCTATGGGACCTGAGTACTGCAGATGTGCTAGCGGCCATCTAGCAGCCCATGTCCCCAGCTCTATGCGCAAAATCATGGTGACAGGTTGTCTCTAGGTGTAATATGTCTAATTAGACATAGTGAACACCATTTTTACCGATGATTAAAGGCTATTTTTTTTTTTTTCATGATTGCATTTTACTTATATTGAGCTAAAGATATATTTTAAAACTGGTCTTTATTAAAAAATTTCAACAGTTTTTGTTCTACAGGGTTACATTTCAGTCCATCTGCAAGACTGTCACTTTCTGCTTTACACAGAGTCCAATCGTGTTGCTGTTCTGACGGCTTATGTGAAGCATGATCTCTGAACTGACGGCTCATAAACATTGTATGTTTATGAGCTGTCAGGAATTCAGAGATTAGGGCTATCCATCCAGCTGTCAGAACAGCAACATGGTGCACTTCAGTGTAAAACACAGTCTGCAGACTGAAACTTAACCCTATAGAAATTTTTTAATTAAAGACCAATAGAAAAACTGATTTTAGGCAAAAACACTTCCGTTACTGATAATACAACCCATCTGTATCTGTTATGAACGGATCCGGTTGTATTATCTGTAACATAGCCAAGACGGATCCGTCATGAACTCCATTGAAAGTCAATGGGGAACAGATCCGTTTTCTATTGTGTCAGAGAATACGGATTCGTCCCCATTGACTTGCATTGTGGGTCATGACAGATTCGTTTTGCTCCGCATCCCAGGTATGAGAACGGAATGGAATGCATTTTGGAGCATTCTGTTCAGTTACGTTTTGTCCCCATTAACAATGAATCTAAACAAAACGGAAGTGTTTTTTTTCCGGTATTGAGACCCTATGGCGGATCTCAATACCGGAAAATAGAAACGCTAGTGTGAAAGTAGACAGTGCAGGGAACCAATATCCCTAATGATCCCTAATTGGGGATGGGGGCTTTGCTATTTTTCACCTGCCTGTCTATACAGAGTTCCTACCCCGCAAGGGGCGGCCCTGTCCGGATACCTTACCCTAGGATATGGAGGTATCCCTATTATGCCCTATAGCAGGGGTCAGCAACCTTTTACACACAGAGTGCCATTTTTGAAACCATCAGACAACCGGGTGCCAGTGAACAACAGCGCTCCATAGTGTTAGTTAGATTTTCATTTTTATACTTTTTATGAAATGCGGCAATGTCAGAGGTGGGTGGGCGAATCACGTACCGTATTTTTCGCCCTATAAGACGCACCTAGGTTTTTGGGGAGGAAAATAAGAAAAAAATTTTTTTTAACCAAAAGGTGTGCTGTGTGTTTGGTGGGTTTGGAACTAATGGTGGTCTGTGGGTGGCTGACACTGTTATGGGGGGATCTGTGGATGACAGACACTGTTATGGGGGGATCTGTGGATGACGGACACTGTTATGGGGGGATCTGTGGATGACGGACACTGTTATGGGGGGATCTGTGGATGACGGACACTGTTATGGGGGGATCTGTGGATGACGGACACTGTTATGGGGGGATCTGTGGATGACGGACACTGTTATGGGGGGATCTGTGGATGACGGACACTGTTATGGGGGGATCTGTGGATGACGGACACTGTTATGGGGGGATCTGTGGATGACGGACACTTATGGGAGGGATCTGTGGATGACGGACACTGTTACAGGGGGATCTGTGGCTGGCACTGTTACAGGGGGGAATCTGCGGATGGCACTGTTATGGGCTGGGGGGATCTGTGTGTGGCACTGTTATATATGTGCCATCCACAGACCCCCCAGCCCATAACAGTGACATCCACAGACCCCCCCCAGCCCATGACAGTGACATCCACAGACCCCCCCCAGCCCATAACTGTGCCATCCACAGATCGCCCCCGCCTCCCCCCCCCCCCCCCGCCCCCGCCGCCAGTATACAAATATAAGATGTTATATTCATTTATTGGTTATTAAACATGCCCCCTTAGTCCTATTACTACCTTACATCCTAATCGCTTCTGTAGAATTCAGGCAGCCCAAGCCGGACGGTCGGCGCGTCTCTCACTGACGTCACTTGCCTGCGCCGCCTGCTTCATTCAGGCACATGACAAGAGTTACGCTGCCGCCCGCCTGGCCTGCCTGAATTCTACAGATGCAATTAGGATGTAAGGTAGTAATAGGACTGAGGGAGCATGTTTAATAACCAATAAATGAACATGACATCTTATATTAGTATACCGGAGCGGCGGGGGCGGGGCTATACTACACTGACTGCACCGCCCCGCCGCTATTGCCAGCCCCCAGATCCTCCTCCCAGTCCCTCCCCGAGTCCCCGCTCGCTCCTACATCGCAGCTTGCGATGTAAAACGGCAAGCATTCGCCCCATAAGACGCAGGGGCATTTCTCCCCATTTTGGGGGAAGAAAAAGTGCGTCTTATGGGGCGAAATTGACAGCCGCTCACACGTGCCAGCAGAGACAGACTCGCGTGCCATGCCGGGCACGCGTGCCGGGGGTTGCCGACCCCTGCCCTATAGGATAGTTCCCGACGTGTCACGTTTCAAGTGGTCTATCATCAGGGGAAAAATCCAAAGTATGCAAAAGGCAATCCTTAGATCAGTGGATCTTTAGGGTGTAAAGGAGTTGGACAACGATGGTCCTATTAGGTGGGAGACCCCACAAGTTGTTGGGGGGCAGCTAGTGTGAAAGTAGCCTTAGCCCAAAATGAGTAAAATGCAATCCTAAAAAAAATTGCCCCTGAAGATGTTCATAGCCTTTAATGTTTAGAATGAGAAGCGTCCCAACATTGTGCCGCATGTTACCTATATGAAAGTCCAGCATCCCATCAGCTATGTGGTGTGTACACAACCTCTCACTGAATGATGTGCTGGGAGATTGTAGTTTGTCATCTGCTGCATGTTGTCATTTTTCTTATAGTCCTTTATTGGCAGCAGTTTGTTTTGTTGCTTTCAGGTGGTTATGATTCGGTGAATGTTTCTGTTGCAGATGCTGTTGAACTTGCACAAGAAGAGCTGGATGGAGGGACTGACACTTCAGGACTACAGTGAACACTGTAAACTCAACGAGACGGTTGTGAAGGAGATGTTGGAGCTTGCCAAGAATTATAATAAGGTATCCAGCACGTGTTCTAGGAGTTTAGTCTTTTTAGTACATAAGGAAATCCTGTGTGGGCTGCATTATAGCCAGTCGGATGACATGCTGCTTATCATATTGGCTACAAGGTATAGATTGGGACTCCGATCTTACCTATATTTATTTCCTAGTGGAATAATTGTAGAACATTCAGCAAAACATTTTGGAGTGCTGACTAACGTTGAGCAGACTTGTGTTTTCAAGATCGGCCTACAAGATTCGGGTTTGGGATGTCTATGGGTTCCGCTACCACGTAACGGAATACTTAGATATCCCGAACCTTGTACACCGAACTTGAAAACAGAAGTTCGCTCAACACTAGTCCTGACGACATCATTAGGGCTTACACACAAGACCATATTTCCCTTGGTGTACTTCACTAGCCGGACTGCACACTGGCCCATGCAATTCAATGCACACTTGTTATTTTCACGTATCCGTTTCCCCAAGCTCACAGCAGGTCCTGTTTTCCGTTTTTTTTTTTTTTTTTTACTGATCAGAGTGTGAAAAAAGCAGAATGAACATGGAAGTTCTTAATTTTTTTCAAGGGTCAGTTTTCATGTGCATTAGGCCTCAAAAGAAAGAAATAACATTACAGCGGTTGTCTCAAAAGACATTGGAGACATATTGGTAAGGGATAGGACATGTTCTATCTTTTTTTGGGGTCCAGCGGAACAGACATACGGAAGCAAGACGGTACACGTGCTGTCCACATTTTTTGGGGCCCCATTGAAATGAATGGTTCTGCATCCGATCTGTAAAAAATGCGGTTCATATAAATTCCTTTCAGGTGCATGGGACCTAACTAAAAGGAAGTGACAGCAATGCAAGTAAATGCCACTTTGTGTTTGGCACTGGTCTGCTTTTCCCATGTGCATGCATATTCTATGGCGCAAGAGCCCTATGATGAGAAGAAACACTTTTTAGAGTGGGTATTCAGCACGTGTGGCAGCCCCCTTTATGCTTTACCCATATGTAGTGCTTTAAATCTAAAGTCATTTACTAAACTAAGACTAGACGTCTGCTTTACGCCACATAGCGTGGTAAAACGGTAGCGAGTTAAGATAATTTATCGTTGGATTATCGGCACCTTGGTATTTGAAGTGAAGATATTTTATACCTTGAAGTGATTCCTACTTGTCCTGTCCCACGCAAGTCGCAAATGGAGGTTTTAATGCAAGCCTGGGTAGGTTGTGGATAAATACTGCAGGAACGGGTATGAGGGGTAGGCGGCTGCCTTTGGGATAAAGGGGGGACACAATTTATGGACCAAAATATAGACCTAAGAAAGGTGAAGGATGTACAGGAACCGACGGACACTACAGACACGCTGAAGTTTGTCCCACCGGTCCTCTATTGAAGATGGGGTGTCAAATATTATATTCTCTTCCTTGGGCACCAAGAGAGCTTGTTCTTGGGGATCTTGAGGGGTGTTGTAAGACTTTAAAGGTTAGGCTAGGTAATCAGTATTCAATTGGTGGGGGTCCTATTCCTGGCACCTCCTCCAGTCAGCTGATTGAAGGGGCCATCTCACTTTTTACCGGTGCCTGGTACTGCTCTCCCATTCAAATGAGAGCTGCAATACCAGGCACTGCCACTACAAAATGCACAGCGCTGTGCCTGGTAAACAGTGAAGGGGGACGAGATCCTCACCGGATCATCATGGCGCTTTCAGTCAGCTGATCCGTGAAGTTGCCAGAAGACAGAGACCCCCAGGATCTGATATTGACGGATAAGGCCATCAGTATCATGGTCTTGGAACACCCCTTTAAAGTAAACTGTTTACTCCAGCTTAATGTAGGGCTGATGGAGATATATATATATTTTTTATTTTTATTTATGTGCTTACAAATGGCTTTGCTTTTCCCCTCTCTTGTTAGCTCGTTACTGAATTCCATTTACATATATCAGACAAACGTTCAAGTCGCCATGCAGCGGGAACTGATTAGGATCCGAGCCTGTAGCGTGTGTTGTCATTTCAATTTTTTTCCCAATGTGGCTGCTGCCAGTGGATGAGAGTGGGTGTCAGGCATGGCATTGAGAAGCTTTCCATGTAGCTCTGAGAGACTCGAAGGTGAAATCTCTCTTGTGGCATCACGGTCACAGTCTGCGTTAGACGGGAGGAAACCATTCAGCTTTCTTCTGCATTGGCAAATTGGATCTGTACATATTTCATTGAAAGCTTGTAAGAATATGGAGGAGAGAGCGCATGGTCACATTTATTAGAAAGCTCTGTACAATGCACTTACAGAAGAAAGCCGTGGTGTGATCGATTGGTTTTACGTCCGTTATCTTGTATTAAAGCTTTTATTTTTTTTTCTATAATTTTGCCCATATGATGGTAGTAGCTTCATGTTATATGGACTTTATGATACATTATAGATATTTATTTTCACCCTAATCTATAGGCTTATGTTAAAGGGGACCTGTCACTTTCTCAGAAATAAATTTGACTGCACACCTTATCTTTGGTAACTCCGGCACTGTTTCCTTTTTTTCCCTCCCGGATTCCCCTGTTCAGTCGCCGTCATTGGCATTTCTCCGAGGACGTCACAGGCCCTGTTTAACACAACCTTTCAAGTTTAGGTTCAGTGTATGAGCTCAGGAATACTTTTGGCACAGGTGCTGGACGGATGCATAGCCCAAGAATATGGGGTGTATAGCCTGCTTATAATGAGGGTTTGTGTTCACCACATACATTAGAAATTTTCCTAGAAAATGCACCAGCTGTAAAACTGAAACACAATGTGTTGATTGCCCAGCTCCCTGCTTCACCCCCCCCCCCCCCCATCAAAATGTGCAATTGTTGGCTGTAAATGGAGCTTTTAAATAAGGTGGTCCAGTTGCCGAGAGCCACGTTTCAAGCCGCCACTGAGGAGCCTTTTTCTGTTGAGAATTAATCTGAATAATTAGAATAAAGTAAAATTCAAATTAAGTTTTGTATTATAATGAAATACAAAATCACTCTCGGCACGGTAAGCAGTGTTTGTCTCCCGTATTACAATTCTAATGTTTAGGAAAAGGGCTGAGAAAAATAAATATTGAATATATGCAAATAAGCCTCTAGGAGCAACGGGGGCGTTTCCGTTACACCTAGAGGTTTTGCTCTCACTGCCGCGCCCTCTGCACTTTAATTGACGGGGCCAGGCAGGCGTGATCATTTTTACTGAATGGCCCTGTCAATCAAAGTGCAGAGAGAGCAGAGCCTATAGGTGCAGTGGAAACGCCCCCGTTGCTTCTAGAGGCTCATTTGCATATAATAAAACATCATTTTTCTCAGCAATGCGGACACATATGACCATGAGACCAACACAGACGCCTTCAGCTGCCAAGTGCACATGTAACAGGTCAGCCAGTGTCATAGGTACAAAACTGCTGACAGATGCCCTGTAAATGAAATCTGTCTGCAGGTTGTTGAATTAAAAGTGAACTAAAGAAGGTTCCAGACTTAGAACATGAGCATCAATTGTGCAATGTATTGTATGTTAATATTCAATCTTGTAAGTCATTTTTGCGCAGCCATGAATCATTTTCTGCATTTCCTCCTCTCTTTCAGGCTGTGGAAGAGGAAGATAAGATGACACCTGAGCAGCTTGCCATAAAAAATGTTGGGAAACAGGTACGTAACCTCTTATACTCCATCAGATGGTTGGAGTCGTGGGAAATGTGATGAAGAGTTCAGTAGTTTGGGCTTTAAAGGAAACCTCAGAACTCGTTAGGAGCTTCTTGCTGCCCGAGCTGTGGCTCCCTGATTACCGGGAACAGGGAGAAGCATTACAGGGTCGGCTCCCTGCCAGTTTCTCCCCGCCCGGGTCAGCTTAATTGACAGATTTCACCCTATTTGCATATCGGGAAAAAATTGTCAATAGCAAAGGCCGTGTTCACACCTGGTTTTGTACACTTCTGAGGTATATGTTGAACATATTCCCTGATGACCTATCCACAGGAGAAGTCATCAGTATCTGATTGGTGGGGGTCTGACACCCAGTACCCCAGCAGATCAGCTGTTTAAAGAGCCCACGGCACTCCTCCTCGGCCTTCACAGCATTGTATAGCAGCCACGCTTGATATTGCATCTCAGGCCCATTCATTTGCAACTAATCCATGCGACGTCACTGGCCATAAGAGGTGCCGCATCGCTTTTCAAACTGCTTATCCGCGGGGTGCCAGGAATCGAACTCCTGCAGATCTGAAATTGATGACCCATCGTGAGGATACGTGGAAATCAAACAGCAGTGGCAGCATCTCCCATCATTTCATCTTTATTGAGGACTTCACAGCATACAAAAAATCAGCAACGTTTCGGCTGTACAACAGCCTTTGTCATGCTTGACAAAGGCTGTTGTACAGCCGAAACGTTGCTGATTTTTTGTATGCTGTGAAGTCCTCAATAAAGATGAAATGATGGGAGATGCTGCCACTGCTGTTTGATTTCCACGTATTTTCTGGCTGATTGGATCTGCGGCTGGTGCGGGGCTGTTGCATCTTCCTGTAAGAAGTACGGACCATTGAGTGCTGTTCCTGCACATCTGTTTCTACTATCGTGAGGATAGGTCATCCGTATAGGAGTCCCACAAAGGCCCTTAAGTGACTTTGCACACACCGTGGTTACCAGTCCTTTTTTCTGTTTTTCCCTCACAGGATCCCAAGCGCCACTTGGAAGAACACGTGGATGTTCTGATGACCTCAAACATTGTCCAGTGTTTAGCAGCCATGTTAGACACGGTCGTATTTAAATAACGGATTGATTGGAGAGCGCGTCTTTTTGTTCTTGTGAAGTGGGTTATGTATGAAAACCGCGGTCTGCCTCCCAGACTGTCCTGTTCTTTCATGATACTCAGCTGCAATGTTTTTTTTTTCCTAGGGTTTTTTTTTTATATTATTATTTCATGCAGTTTAGTCTTTTAATATAAAAATTCTGGTAAAATCCTATGTACATAACGGGGCTACATGGCCACAAATCGAGCATGCGTCTAGAGCCTCTGGCAGCAACAGAGTTAACAACTCGTTACCTGTCAGTTATAAAGTCCGTTTCACCCGAGTCAAAGGCATCCAAGAACATGAACTGCTGCTTTAGTTGGGGACATCTGGCATTGCTGGTGACCTGGGAGCGGTGCAGCAACACCTCTCTGTCTCTCTTGTATAATTACTTCTGTTCCTAGATGTCAGGGACTTTGCAGACGACAGCCTTCTTTAAACATTAGCTGGGCAAATTTTATTAAAGTCTACATTTAATATCTGGGAAATCCATGCTCCAATTGTTGCTTCATAATAAAAATACATTTACACATTTCTGTTAATTTGTGTTGGTTTTTCTTGTTTTTGTTTTTGTTTTTGTTTTGCAAAACAGAACTTAAAGGGGTTATGCCATAATTGATGTAAAAAATGAAAATCAGACATCATATAGTACATGACAATCTCTTTCTAACAAAGCTGGAAGCAGCCTTGTACCGGAGTTATACTTACTGGTTCAAATCCCCCTTTGCTTCCAGCACCGCCACTCTAGCCATTACATCATCTCCTTGGCTGAAGCAATGCCATAACCACACACCATATGACCGCTGCTGTCATTTGCTGGCCTTAGCGGTAAACGAGCACATCGCTGCTGCAGCCATGTAAGCAAAGCCCGTTCAGGAGAAATGCAGCATAGGAGGTCCTCCTCCCCTTGTCTCTTACATGATTATTCACAGTTGGCAACCTCATTTTTTTATTTTACTGGACAGCTTACCAAGAAATCAGACAACCAACATTTTTTTTACACCCATTAGAAAACTGTAATAAAGTAATATCTGCCCATGGCTCATATATTGATATGATTCCTTTGGCAGCATTCAGTGACGACTGTAAAGTAGGTATGTTACAAACATCTGCAAAAGATTCTCCCACTTCAAAAAAAAAATTTAGACTCTATGGGGTATATTTACTACGCTGGTCTTAAATTATGAACATCCACCTGTGGTGCAGGTGATTTTAAGACCAGGCGCATGTTTCGTCATAAATAGAGGCAACTTCTACCAGTCCACGAGCCTAGATTGAAATCTACACCAGCTCTTAGCCGCTGTAGATTTTAGTTGCCATTTACACCAGAAAACCAGTGATGGAAACATCCACTCCCTGCTCTCATTAATCTTGTCACAATAGAATTCTAAAAAGTTGCAAATCCATGGTTTATGACTCTTTTTATGCCGGAAAACTGCCATATAAGAAAGATACATTTACTGCTGTTTTTCATTTTTAACACTGGAAAAAGTCCTGTTTTTACTGGACTATCCGGGAATATAATGAAGACCAATTATCAGCTAACTGAGAGATTCAGTTACAGCTCCCTCAAGGCCTGGACACACAGAGGGAGAATTATCAAACTAGTGTAAAGTAGAACTGGCTTAGTTGCCCATAGCAACCAATCAGATTCCACCTTTCATTTTTGACAGCTACTTTGGAAAATGAAAGAAGGAATCTGATTGGTATGGGCAACTAATCCAGTTCTACTTTACACCAGTTTGATAAACCTCTCCTGCAGACTCTGCTTATACTCCTATTTCTAGTAGATTTTCTATCTCGCCCCAATGCTGGATTCACAGTAACACTGCTCAGTACTGCTGTATAATGGCCTACATGAGGCTGATGATGATGATTTTTTTTTCCTGAACGTGTGATACAGAGAGTTAGGGGAGCAGGATATTTTCCGTGTGCTGTGTATGGGAGACATCATAGTAGCTATTCACCACCCACTGGTTCAGGGAAAACTGAGAACTGAAGGTGGAATATGTGAGAGAGAAAACTGGTGAAAGAAATGCAGGATTCAAGTTATGTAATAGTCTGTACATACACATGGCCACTTATTCTAAAAGTCACCTGAAGTTACAGTTTAAGGACAGGTTCACAGTTTTTGATGGAGTTTACTTGAGCCAAAGCCAGAAGTGGAACCAGGTAGAATCCTTTTTTAATAAATTCCATTCTTTTAATATTTTCCATGCATTTCAAACTCACTCTTGACCTTGTCTCAAAAAAAACTGCATAGAAAAAAAATATTTCTGCAGAACAAAAGGAACAAGTTTCCAATCTTCTCCCTGCCATCATTTGTTGGGGGAGAGTCCGAAGGGCCTGCAAAATTGGCAGGTACTGCCAACAATTGTCTAATTGCCTTTAAACAGAAGATGAAACCCAGAGACAAGAAGTCTCTTCACCGGTCCTCCCATATCTTGCTGGAACCTAGGTTTATGGTGAACCTTCACTCAATAGATAAGGGTTAACTTGCTTGTTCTCCTATTTAGACAGTGGAGACACACCTGATACCTCTTCAGACACACAATTTTGCCATGGAAGGGTTTGGTCCCTATATACTTCCAAAATGTGTCATATGTAGTAAGAATTATTATATAACCGTATTAATTTCTCGAGAGTATAATATTCCTTTGCATTTGTCCTGTTTACGTTCCCAGTAAGTATTTATAATTTGAAAACCCCTATTTATCATACTTAGGCTACATGCACACGACCGTATGTGTTTTGCGGTCCGCAAAAAAAAAAGGATGACGTTCCGTATGGCATGCGTTTTTTTTTGGTGGATCCATTGTTATAATGCCTATCCTTGTCCGCAAACTAGAAAAAAATAGGACATGCACTATTTTTTTTTTGGCAGAGCAACGGAACGGACATACTGATGCGGAGAGCACACGGTGTGCTGTCCGCGTTTTTTGCGGACCCATTGACATAAATGGCTCCGCATCCTTTCCGCCAAAAAAACGGATCGGACACTGAAACAAAATACGGTTGTGTGCATGAGGCCTTATACTGCCAAATAGTATTACTAGGTGCAGTATGTATTTTTTAACCCTTTCCCCCATATGCAATTGGGACCTTAATGACCAAACTTTTTTTTTTTCGTTGCATTCCAAGGGCTATCATTTTTTTAAATTTTTCCGTCAATGTAGCTGTTTGAGGGATTGTTTTTTGTGGGACAACTTGTAGTTTTTAACGGCACCATTTTGGGGTACACAACTTACTGGTTAACTCTTATTAAATCTTTCTTGGGGGGATGGTAAAAAATAACAGCAATACCGCCACTGAATTTAGACATTCACTTTGCAGCATAAACAACAATAACTTTATTCTCTGGTTCTGTACAATTACAGCAATACTATATATGTATATTTTTTTTTTATAATTTTTTTTATTTTTTATTATTATTATTATTATTATTTTATTTTTTATTACTTTTGCACGATAGAAAAAAGGGCCTTGTTGCTCATAGAGACCAGTTTTTTTTTTAGGACTTGGATACGTTGGAGCCCCACCAATCTGATACTGATAAGCAATCAATGTCTAAGGCCTCATGAACACAAATGTATTTTCTGTGTCCGTTTTTTGCGGAACTGGAAATGGAAGGTACTGTGTGCATTCCGTTTCCGTATGTCCGTATTTCCTTTCCGCAAAAAAAATAGAACATGTCCTATTATTGTCCGCATTACGGACAAGGATAGTACTGTTCTATTAGGGGCCATCTGTTCCGTTCAGCAAAATACGGAATGCACACAGACGTCATCCGTATTTTTTGTGGGTCCGTTTTTTGCTGACCGCAAAATACGTAAGGTTGTGTGCATGAGGCCTACGTCTCAGAAAATCCCTTTTTAAAAATTGAAGAGCACTCAACATACATGATATGGATGAAAGTATTTGGACACCAACATGAGCTTTTATGGCATCCTATTCTAAATTCATAGGCATTAATATGTAGTTCGTCCCCCAACCACTTTTCCCCTTGCAGTGGAAACAGGTTCCAGTCTTCTGGGAAGGATTTCTACAAGGTTTGGGAGTGTCTGGGAATTTTGACCATTTATCCAGGGCAGCATTTGTGAAGTCAGACTCAGATGTAGTTCATCTTTAAAGATGTTGGATGGGGTGGAAGTAGAGGGTCAGTGCGGCCAGTCAAGTTCTTCCACACCAAAATCTCCCTTGCAGCAGTGGCATCCTATTACAGGATCACGCTGGAACTCTTTAGAATGAGCCATTGTTTCCCAATTGTTTGGATACGAGCTGGATTTTATACACCTGTGGCAAACTAACTGAATGAAATACCTGAATTTGATGATTAAGGCCTCTTTTTACACGGGCGTTGCGGGAAAAGGTGCGCATGTTTGGTACCCGAACTTCTTCACAGAGGTTCGGGCTTGGGATCGGTGTTCTGTTGATTGTATTATTTTCCCTTATAACATGGCTATAAGGGAAAATAATAGCATTCTGAATACAGAATGCATAGTAAAATAGCGCTGGAGGGGTTAAAAAAAAATATTTAAACTCACCTTAGTCCACTTGATCGCGCAGCCGGCATCTCTTCTGTCTCCTTCTTTGCTGATTGCAGGAAAAGGACCTGTGGTGATGTCACTCCTGTCATCACATGATCCATCACCATGGTAAAAGATCATGTGATGACCGAAGTGACATCACCACAGGTCCTTTTCCTGCAATCAGCAAAGGAGAAGACAGAAGAGATGCCAGCTGTGCGATCAAGTGGACTAAGGTGAGTTAAATTTTTTATTTTATTTTTTAACCCCTCCAGCCCTATTTTACTTAGCATTCTGTATTCAGAATGCTATTATTTTCCCTTTATAACCATGTTATAACGGAAAATAATAGAGATCGGGTCTCCATCCCGATCGTCTCCTAGCAACCGTGCGTGAAAATCGCACCGCATTCGCACTTGCTTGCGGATGCTTGCGATTTTCACGCAGCCCCATTCACTTCTATGGGGCCTGCGTTGCATGAAAAACGCACAAAATAGAGCATGCTGCGATTTTCACGCAATGCACAAGTGATGCGTGAAAATCACCGCTCATGTGAACAGCCCTATAGAAATGAATGGGTCCTGATTCAGTGCGGGTGCAATGTGTTCACCTCACGCATCGCATCCGCGCAGAATACTCGCCCGTGTGAAAGGGGCCTAAGAGATGTTCATTTAGTGTATCTCTAGAACAGTCATCTCCAACCTGTGTCTCTCCAGTGTTTGAACAACCCTGACATCCACAGGCTGGGAGTCACTGCTCTAGAACTCATGAAACAATCTTCATCAAAGCCCCCCTGTCTGATTTTACTGTTGCCCTATTGGGGAAAAAAAAAAAGGTTCAAGTGCAAAATTAAAATATCCATCATTGAGGATTGCTTTGCAAAAGGTTCCTTACAAGGGTCGCACGACTTTACCATGAATTGTGGGCAACTCCGTGTTACCATGGAACCGTTTGAAGAGAGGAAAAAACACATGGATGCAATCACAAAAATCATATAAAACCCCAATGAGGAGCTCAGCAGAGAATGAAATATCCATAATTTAAAGGGATTATCAGGGTATAAATATTTCCCTTTCCCTGTGCCTCCACTGAAGGCCCTGCAACTTACTAATGCACTTGTGTGACCTTTTCTGTCTCTGGAGATCATGAGAGTGGCCCCCTGTGACATCACGACCAGGCCTCCCATGATCCCCTATGTCAAAATCCCCACCCAAATGATGTCAGACCTACGAGATCCTGAAATGGAACGGATCGTCCCTCTCAATCCATAAGCAGGGTAGGTGGAGTCCACAGCTTGCCCTATTGAGGCTGTGTGGGTGTAAACATTAGGAGACCACAGCAAGGGGATGATGGAGGGTGTAGTGGGCAGCGTTTTTGGCCCAGGGAAGGGTGTAGTAAGAGTTCACATAGCTGGCTGATCTTGCAGTACAGAGCACTATGGGAAATGTTGTGGCTGCTGCTCATCTACGGCCACAACCTGGAAATTCAGGTTGTAAACAATAGAGAGCAGCGGAAGCATGGAGATTGAAGTGAAGACTCAGAAAACATTGACAGATACACTATTATGAGTAGTGATGGACAAACATCGGCCGGGACGATTCGCGAAACGCGCGTTCGCATCGTGCCCATTAACTTTAATAGCAGGCGAACCTGAAAAACCTTTAGGTCATATTTGCAGCCACCAAATACAAACTATGAGTGCACAAATAGTCCCACAACATGGATAGTGGCATACCAGAGGAGGACCATTGGCAAAAATTCACACCAAAAATTTTTTATTTTAATCAGGGGCCATTTTTAATGCGCCTTAAAGGGAAACTCTCAAAAATGTGCCCTGCTGGAGCCTAGAAAACTATTATTTCCTATCGGTTTGATGTATACAAATGTACAGTACGCCACGTTTTTGTATCCTGCAGAGTCCATTAAAAAAAATGCATACGTTAACGTACATTTTTTTTCTACCATGGAACTGTATGGTGAACGGACGCCACTGTACGGCATCAGTCTGAGGCATCGGTTAACACATACATTTTTGGTACGCATTAAATGGATGGCAAAAATGGGATGTGAACCCAGCCCTAGTGTCAGAATAATCACCAGTACACAGCGGAGCAGCGTGGCGGAGAGGGGAGGCCGCCATGTACAGAGCGCTACCTGGTCCAGGTGGTCAGGGATGAGGACTGTGTTTCCCAAGGATCATTTTCTACTGGGAAATACAGGGCACAGTATAATGCACTAGAATCTATATAATATAAAGATATTAGCCCTACCCCCAATGTTAGGCGTATTTCTGACACAGATTGTGGCGCAAAGGTCCTTAGCACCGCAATCTGCATATTTTTCCTGCTCATGCCAGATCTAAAAAAGGGTGGCATGGGCAGAAAAAAGGGATACAGTTATGGCCATCCAGTTATTAGACACCACCGCCATACAGTGACCGGATAACATCGCTATACCGTGACCGGATAAGAGGGCACAGTACAGGGTATAAGGGGGCACAGTCACATGACCCTGAGACATTAGAAGGTGCCATTCTGGGCACGACTAAGTTCAGGACGTGTGCCATTTACCCTGTTTCAGCACACCACTTTACCAACTGTCAAATTGAGCGGGGTTAGCCAATGATCGGCCTGTGACCGCAGAGATGAAAGCAGTGCAGGACCGGTGTGGCTCTTGTCTTCCAGGCACAACAGCCGCAGCACAGCATGGCAACGTCTCACTTGGCATGTCAAATAGGTTCTGGGGAGTTTGGGGGGTGCAGCGGAAGAGGCGGTAGCAGTGGAGAGGAGGAGATGGAGTAGGAGGAGGAGGAGAACAAGAGGCAGGCCTGCATGCAATCCGTGGAGGTAACACCAAATCCACACGGGTGCCACGGGTTACATGCTTGATGGCCGTCAGAAGGTTCACCCAGTGGGCAGTAAAAGTTATGTACCTTCTCTGCCCGTGTTTGCTAGACCACATAGAAACATAGAATGTGTCGCCAGATAAGAACCATTTGGCCCATCCAGTCTGCCCAATATACTGAATACTATGGATAGCCCCTGGCCCTATCTTATATGAAGGATGGCCTTGTGCCTATCCCATGCATGCTTAAACTCCTCCACTGTATTTGCAGCTACCACTTCTGCAGGAAGGCTATTCCATGCATCCACTACTCTCTCAGTAAAGTAATACTTCCTGATATTACTTTTAAACCTTTGCCCCTCTAATTTAAAACTATGTCCTCTTGTATGCCCACATGTCTGTGGTCAGTTGTATCTTGGCACCGACACTGTGTGACAGAGATATATTAACTTGCTGCTGAACGTGGCCATATAGTTCAGGGATGCCCTTCTGGGAGAAATATTTCCTTTGCGGTGTGCCAATGTCTACAAAGGCCTCCGAGTCCACCAATTTATATGGCAGTAGTTGGTGGGCTAGCATTTACGACAAGCCAGTGGTCAGCCATTCGGCAAGACGATTATCCGGCGTCATCATTTTTTTACGCTCTAACATTTGGGCCACGAAAGCCTGCCTTGTGCCAGATGAACGCGACGACGGCACGGTGGAAGGTGGAGGACAAATGGGAGGAGAGAGGAGAAGAGACAGGACGTGGAGCTCCGAGAGTGTGGCTTTGTGGGTTCTGACGGCGTTGCTCCCACTGGGCTCGGTGATGGGAGGCCAGGTGCCTTCTTAAGGCGGTCGACCATAGGTGAGTGTTGAGCTTACCAAGACTTATGTGTTGACAGCACAGGCTGCAGATGGCAACACTATTGTCAGCAGCGGACACGTAAAAAAAGCCCCCGGCATCCTGGGAGCGCAAGATGTGACCGTGCATGGTGAATGGCTCGCTCCAGATACATTTGCAGTCTACTTTTTGCCTCCTGTGCACTGCGAGTTCTGCCTGCTTCTCCTCCCTATCTGCTGCTCCGTCTCTCCCTCTGAACTCCCCTCCTCTTCCTCTCTTGTGGGCAGCCACGTGACGTCCATCAACACGTCATCATCGTCACCTTCACCACCACTGACATTAGAGATCTCAGAGAAGGTAGCAACAGCGGGAACCACCCTCCTTGGGCTGATCTGGGTACCGTTGTCAGACCGCTGGGTGCGCATTGGTAAGATCTGGGAATGGATAGGAAAATAATTCCTCTGACTCGAGTGGAGGGGCTATGGTGGTGGTGTCTTTGGGGGTGCACACAGCAGAGAGTGAGGAGGGTGCAGAAACAGAAGGCTGAGTGACTCACTTAACCAACTGTGGTGCATCCTTTGACATAACCGCACGCACCTTCTCCAACTTCCCACTTAGGCTCCGGCCTGGTGCACCTGCCCAACCCCTACCACCCCTGCGGAACGGCCTGCCTCTTCCTCTGCCTGTCAGTTTCAAAATGACCCTGTGCCAAAGTCCCTAAAGAAGAGCAGTATTTGTGGAAGCTATGTGGCAGGCCTCAATCAGTTAGTTGAAGCAGGTATATCAAAACCCGCAATCTGTATTTTTGTGGACGCAGGTATATGGAAAACCTCTACCGCCATTTTGTGGAAGCTGATAGATCTCAGCCCTCAATCAGTATTTTCTGGAAGCATACGAATGCACTATAATATACTTTCTATGTTAGAAAGTATATTATAAGTATATCACACCTATCGATAGCACAACGTTACCAGTCCTTAAAAGGATTTTCGTGGCCCTATTAGCTAGCGTTTGGTGTCCCTAAGTTCCTAACAGCCTGTCCCTGCTCCAAAATGCAACCTCTCCCTACACTGGCAAAACACATAATGTAAAATGGCTGCCAGATCGGGTTCTGTTATAGGGTTGGGGGTGTGTCCATGTGCTGAAACGTCTCAATTGGCTGTCCTGTCCTACTTCATGAATGTGTCATGGGTCAAAGTTCGGCGCAATGCAAAAGAATATGGCGGATGCGAATATCACCATATGTTCGCATATTCGGCGAATCGCGAACACGCAAAGTTTGCCGAGAAATGACCGCAGGGCGAACCGCAAGGCCATCTCTAATTATGAGGTTTCCACAATTAAATTACACTTTTTAAGATCCCTTTAATACTCCTGGGCCCCAGTGCAAAATCTGTGTCTAGGTCCTTCAACTTCACAGTTGAGTCACATGATTATGACCACAAGCTAATATGCAAAGTAACCGACGTGTGCAGCACGGACAGCAGCTAGACGAGCTGGGAGTGACTCCATAAGGTCCTGTTAGGTTGTCACAAGTATCACAGCAATCAACTTGGTGGTAAATAAGGATTAATGGAATAATTATAAGAATTTTATTAAGTACCTTCCATTATCTAACCAGATTCAAAGAAGGGGTTATATCAAAATTTTATCCTCTAACTCAACTTAAGTACACTGAACAAAAATATAAACGCAACACTTTCGGTTTTGCTCCCATTTTGCATGAGCTGAACTCAAAGATCTGAAACATTTTCTACATACACAAAAGACCCATTACTCTCAAATATTGTTCACAAATCTGTCTAAATCTGTGTTAGTGAGCACTTCTCCTTTGCCGAGATAATTTATCCCACCTCACAGGTGTGGCATATCAAGGTGCTGATTAGACAGCATGAATATTGCACAGGTGTGCCTTAGACTGCCCACAATAAAAGGCCACTCTGAAATGTGCAGTTTGATCACACAGCACAATGCCACAGATGTCGCAACGTTTGAGGGAGCGTGCAATTGGCATGCTGACTGCAGGAATGTCTACCATTGCCTGTGCAATGAATGTTCATTTCTCTACCGTAAGCCGTCTCTAAAGGCGTTTCAGAGAATTTGCCAGTACATCCAACCGGCCTCACAACCACAGACCACATACCAGCCCAGGACCTCCACATCCAGCATGTTCACCTCCATGATCGTCTGAGACCAACCACCCGGGCAGCTGCAGCAGCAATCGGTTGGCATAACAAAAAAAAATCTGTACAAACTGTCAGAAACCGTCTCAGGGAAGCTCGTCATCCTCATCGGGGTCTGGACCTGACTGCAGTTCGTCATTGTAACCGACTAAAGTGAGCAAATGCTCACATTCGATGGCGTCTGGCATGTTGAAGAGGCGTTCTGTTCACGGATGACTCCCGGTTTTCACTGTTCAGGGCAGATGGCAGACAGCGTGTGTGGCGTCGTGTGGGCGAGCGGTTTGCTGATGTCAACTTTGTGGATCGAGTGGCCCATGGTAGCGGTGGGGTTATGGTATGGGCAGGCTTATGTTATAGACAACAAACACAGGTGCATTTTATTGATGGCATTTTGAATGCACAGAAATACCGTGATGAGATCCTGAGGCCCATTGTTGTGCCGTTCATCCACGACCATCCCCTCATGTTGCAGCATGATAATGCACGGCCCCATATTGCAGGGATCTGTACACAATTCCTGGAAGCTGAAAACATCCCAGTTCTTGCATGGCCAGCATACTCACCGGACATGTCACCCATTGAGCATGTTTGGGATGCTCTGGATCGGCGTATACGACAGCGTGTTCCAGTTCCTGCCAATATTCTGCAACTTCGCACAGCTATTGAAGAGGAGTGGACCAACATTCCACAGGCCACAATCAACAACCTGATCAACTCTATGCGACGGAGATGTGTTGCACTGCGTGAGGCAAATGGTGGCCACACCAGATACTGACTGGTTTTCTGCCCCCCCCCCCCCCCCACACAAATTTCAGAGTGGCCTTTTATTGTGGGCAGTCTAAGGCACACCTGTGCAATATTCATGCTGTCTAATCAGCACCTTGATATGCCACACCTGTGAGGTGGGATGGATTATCTCGGCAATGGAGAAGTGCTCACTAACACAGATTTAGACAGATTTGTGAACAATATTTGAGAGTAATGGGTCTTCTGTGTATGTAGAAAATGTTTCAGATCTTTGAGTTCAGCTCATGCAAAATGGGAGCAAAACCGAAAGTGTTGTGTTTATATTTTTGTTCAGTATAGATCTTAGGCTATAAAATATCTTATTTTCCCAAGAACCATCACCATTCTTGTCCGTCTGTTCCTGCAGCTCATCCCTATTTACTTAAAGGCAGGTGCGCTGCAATACCGTACACATCACATAACCAGGGGTGGCGCTGCCTCCGTGAAAAAAGGCACATAACTAATCTTATACGACCCCTTTAATTTTGGAAGATGCCACAGACCCATTAATGTTGTTTAAAAATCCCTTTATTACACAACGTTGATGGTTCACAATAGCTGCAATAATTTCTAGGAATTATCGTGTTTTTTTCACTATGCAATGAATTCCATTTGTAGCTGTAATTGCTCTCCATAAAAAGCGCACTGCACAGAATTTACAGTTTCTTTGGCATCAGATACATCTCCTCTCAGCTCCCCAAGGTAAATATGTTTTCTACCTAATTTACACTTCATTAATTGGACTAACTCCTCCCTATCATGATCCCGATTGAATTTCTAGCAATGTGATAGGTATCAGCAATTACAAGCTACACCCAGCCCTTAGCTTAAAATCTTAAAGATTTTATTCTGTTTGTGACTTAATAATACACAAAGGCTCCCATCAAGTGGTCATTTTATTTTGACCCAAATAGAATGGAGCAAAGAGTTTTTGCAAGTTGCAGAATCTATTAAGTAGGCAAAATAGCCTCCTGCCTACAGCACTATAGTGTAGTGAGGCCCCACGACCCAAGTGCTTGGGAAATAAAATGACTTTTCTGAAAAAATAGTAAGAAGTCCATTGTGCACACTTTTTAACAAAGGAATTACATTCAGAAGATCTGTGGGGGGTTTTTTTTGTTTGTTTTTACTCAGGATCAAAAAATATCTTCAGCAAGCCACCATGGCTTATTTTTTTTAAAGAGGACCTGTCTCCTCTCCTGACATGTTACTTTTAGTAACTACTTTCATTCCCCATGTAATAACAATTCTTGAGCATCTATTCTTATCACTCTATGTTGTGCCATTCATGCATTATTCCTGCTAGAAGCCTGCATTAAAAGTACTTCTGGGTGTTACCACTGGTGGGTGTGTCTAACTCTATCCAATCAGTGCTGCTGGTGTCAAACTGTGCAGGAACACCCCCCCCACTGGTAACACCCATCTGTACCTTTACTACAAGCTGCTGGCAATTCATTCGTAACTTCTAGTCGAAATAACTGAGGAATGGCACAACATAGAGTCATAAGAATAGATTTTCCAGAATTGTTATTACATGGGGAATGCAAGTAGTTACTAAAATAAGCATGTTAGGAGTGGTGACAGGTCCTCTTTAAGCAATCTTGAAAAAACATATATTCTGGTCTTTTCAATGAGACTGTATCTTTGTGCTTTGGTTTAAATCGAAGACCAGAATTTTTCAGAGCCTGCACATTGCCTTGGGGTGGCGCCAATATACAATCGGTGAGAAAGGGTTAAAGGGGATTTTAATTTCATCCATTAGATGTAAGTAGGTGGAAGAAAAATAACTAGGGTGATTTATTAATACTATTTTAAAGGGCTTCTGTCACCCCACTAAACAGTTTTTTGTTTTTTTGGTTACTTATAATCCCTATACTGCGATTTATGCATACATACTGTAATTAATCATTTTGGTTCAGCAGATTCTGTTAAAAACTTACTTTTAAAATATGCAAATTACCTTGCTACCAGCAAGTAGGGCGGCTACTTGCTGGTAGCAGCCGCATCCTCCTATCCTAAAGACGCCCCCTCCGCACGTTGATTGACAGGGCCAGCGGACGGGATCTTTCTCTGCTGGCCCTGTTTGCATTCAAAATCTGGCGCCTGCGCCGTAACGGTCTTCAGTCGGCACAGGCGCACTGAGAGGAGGACGCTCGCTCGGCCGCTCCTTCCTTAATGCGCCTGGTGTAGATGTGACGTCATCGGCGCAGGCGCATTGAGGATGGAGCGGCTGAAGGAGCGTCCTCCTCTCAGTGCGCCTGCGCCGACTGAAGACCGTTACGGCGCAGGCGCGAGATCTTGATAGCAGACAGGACCAGCCAGAGGACGACCCCGTCCGCTGGCCCTGTCAATCAACATGCGGAGGGGGCGTCTTTATGAGAGGAGGATACGGCTGCTACCAGCAAGTAGCCGCCCTACTTGCTGGTAGCAAGGTCATTTGCATATTTTAAAAGTATGTTTTTAACATAATCTGCTGAACCGAAATGATTAATTACAGTATGTATGAAAAAATCGCAGTATAGGGATTGTAGGTAACCAAAAAAAAAACAACTGTTTAGTGGGGTGACAGAAGCCCTTTAAAGTTAGACAGCTTAAAAATTGAGCAGGCAGGCAGAGGATACATGAAATTTATCGCAGCAGCGCACACTGGGGGGAATTTATCAAAGGTTTTACTTCACTATTGTGGTGTAAAAAAAAGTCACAAATTATGGCACACGCCGGTATTTGATAGTTCCAGCGCTACCAGAAGATACGCTTAACTTATGGCGGGGCACACGTCTCATCATAAATTAGGTGCATCCTCCAGCAGTCCGTGCACCTAGTGTAAATGAATAACTGTATGAATGCATTGCAAAAATTCTGAATATTGTAAAGAAAACCATCCCAAATGAAGAGTTAAAGCCCCATGCACACTACTATATATTCAGTCCGGATCTGATCTGCATTCATTGGAGGACCCATTCATTTCAATGGGGCTGCAAAAATTTCGGACAGCACATGGATGTCATCTGTGCAGCTGAGCTGCGAATTATAGAACATTTCCTATTCTTGTCCGTTCTGCAGACAAGAACAGGCATTTTTTCCATGGGGCACACATAAACTGCGTGATGCGCACAGACCGCATTTTGCGGATCCAAAACTTGCGGACTGTAAAACTGATATGTTCGTGCGAAAGCACCCTTAAAGTCCAGTACAAAAAAATACAGAGAAACATCTACAGCAATATTTGCATTCCTGTGGAAATAATAAGGCCGGACCATCTTTTTTTTTATTTTTTTTATTTTTTTTATTTTTTTTATTTTTATACTCTTTTGTGCTTTTCCTCTATTACTAGTCCTGGAAATGCATAAATAAATTCACATAAAGGTGTTACCATCCACCTTAAGGCTGCAGCCACACGGTCAGGTTTCCAGGTGCAGTTTTGGAAGCCAAAACCAGGAGTCAATTCAAAAAGAGAAGCCATATCTGTCCTTTAAACTTTTCTCTCCTATGATCCACTTCTGATTTTGGCTTCCAAAACTGCATCAGGAAATCTGACTGTGCAGCTGTACCCTAACAATGGGGCACACTGCAACATGCCCCATCATACTATTTAAGGACACACCCTATCGACCAGGAAATGGCAACACCCGGTTGTCAATTGACTTACAGCTTTCCAATAGGAATAACAGAGGGGCACGAAGCAAAAAAAAGAAAAGATCCTTGGGAATAGTTTTTTCTCTGGGGGATAACTTTGTTAACGCCCAAAAAAAAGGAGACAAGAAGCCTCAAATTGCAATTGACATGATGGGTTGTAGTATATAACTTGCTGCTACATAGTCACAACCTATATCCTAAGAATAAATAAATAAGTAGATAAATAAATAATGGAATCAACCAATTCATTTCCTGTAGCAATTTTAATCCTCCAAATAATAGAGATATTCTGCAAATAATGAGGTTTGCTTCCATTGTATTGTGGTGCATTCTGGGGGATGGGGCTCCTCTATATATACAGAGGGTGTTGCTATGCATTGATGGAACAAAGACCTCAGTTCCTTCCAGTTTAAAGCTCACACAGGTCTGAGGTTGTCTTTCCTCCTGCATTAGGGACACAGATGAAATATTTATTTATCAGAGATGTCATGAACATCACTATAAATGCATCAGGTCCCTTCAAGTCAGCAGCTTATAATTATTTCAGATCCTATCCAAGGACTCAATATTCCCTCTCTCCCTGAGATCACACAGCCCCAGCAGATGCTAGTTCTTCTTCTTCTTCTTTTTTTTTTCTATTCACTTGCTTAGGAGGAGGAAGAAGAAGAAGCAGCAGCAGAGACTTGCAGCTGAGAGTATAGAAGATGCTCAGATGATAAGAGCTTGTAAAACACAAAGTCCTATAACTGACCTGGCCAAGATGGGCCAATTTGCCTCTAACCAGCTCCACTATAACATACCCCCCCACACACACACACACACACACACACACACACACACACTCTACTAGGGTGACCCCAAATAGCAGTCCTTCACAGGTCCTCCATGCTAAAGGTGATCCTCCTTCCAGTGCACACAACCCAAGACATCTCCTCTCCTCTTTGCTCCCAAGAATAAACTGTCTCCTCAATTTGCCATCCAGGAGCCAGGTGATTATCCTAATTAATGCCTAGCTAATTAAATTACTGTCAGCAGAGAACCAATGGCAGGAGCCGTCTCATCACTTCTCCATGCAGCAGGAATCCTATATTGTTGTCTTCTTGCCGCATGGAGTCAATTGGCCAATCTGTGAGGACCCCCAGAAAAAAGTGGATGTGAGAGGCAGCACCAAGGGCTGGAGACTAGGAGGCATCGATTGTTCCCCTGGACGGCTGCTCCCTATGTAAGGGCTGAGGGGTTAGTTTGGTGCCAGCTATGCAGTTGGATCATTGCATCTCTCCCTCTATGATGCTCTCCAAGAAATTCCTGAGTGTGAACAGCAGTTACCCCCATCCAGGAGCTTCTGAGCTTGCTTTGCATGAACATCCCATTATCTCCCCTTCTGACAACCTGGAGAGAAGTTCACCTCTGAAAAAAACTACCAGGGGGATGACGAATCAGTCAGATCCAGACAATTTCCCTGACTCCAAGGAGGCACCAGGGGACGGACAGAGGAGTAAGCTGTCTCCTGTCTTGGATGGGGTCTCTGAGATTCGTCATAATTTCGATGGATCTGCAGCAGATCGCTATCTCCTCCCTCAGTCCAGTCAGTCCCAGTCTTCTGCAGCTCCAACTACTATGTTCCCTTATCCAAGTCAGCATGGACCGGCTCACCCAGCCTTCTCCATCGGGAGCCCCAGCCGCTACATGGCTCACCACCCAGTCATCACCAATGGAGCTTACAACAGCCTCCTGGGCAATTCTTCCCCTGGCAGCGGATACCCTGGCACCGGATACCCTTACACGCAGCAGTACGGGCACACCTACCAGGGAGCACCCTTCTACCAGTTCTCCAGCGCCCAGCCTGCACTGGTCCCCGGCAAGGCTCAGGTCTACCTGTGTAACAGGCCACTCTGGCTCAAGTTCCACAGGCACCAGACTGAGATGATAATCACCAAGCAGGGCAGGTGGGTACCATGCCAGCCGGGCACAGCCTGTGCCATGCAGGCAGTGTGTCTGCTTCTAGTGCTCTGCAGGCTGCTGCTCTCATTATCATTGCCATTATTTACATGATCACTTTATATAGCATTACTCTAAACTATAGAATTGTTTTTTTTTTATTATTATTTTATATATTCTCTTATTTATAGAATAGTATTATTATTATTTTATATTAGTATTTAGTTAATTAGTATTTTAGATATTATTTTATTTTTAGAATTTTTGTATTATTATTATTTTATTAATATTTTTATTATTATCAATATTATTAAAGTACTTTCTTTATTTTGCTACCTAAATACCAGTATATATATTAATACTTAACACTATATCTTTAGGTCCAATGAACATATGTTGTCATTTATATGTGTGTGCCAGAATGTTATATCTATATAGTTATGTATTTAGCTCTTATGTTCCTTTCCACGAACACAGTTACAATTTGTTGCTTTCAAATAGACTGATATGGCTGATATGCACTATTTTTATATTGTTATTTTTGGAATGATTTAAGGTACATACACTTGAGCATATACAACTTTCATATGAACATATATAGCCTTCATGGTACACTCTTATGTACCTATTTTATTGATAAAAATATATCAAAACATACATATATATATATATATATATATATATATATATATAAACATAATGATTTTGTCTTACAGTTTTTAATGCACGAAATAATAATTTGCAGTCTACACAATATAAAACTACATATGTGTATATATATATATATATATATAGCTTCATATTGTGTAGTGTGTATATATATACATTATATATATATTTATATATATATTTCTCTCTCTCTCTCTCTCTCTCTCTCTGTATATATATATATATATATATATATATATATATATATATATATATATATATATATCTTTAAAGTCTTTCCTTTATTCTTTTTGACTTAACACCCTCTCTTTCCCCTTTGTGTTCCTCTCTGCATTAGACGTATGTTCCCCTTCCTCAGTTTTAACATCTCCGGCCTGGACCCCACAGCACATTATAATATTTTTGTAGATGTGATTCTTGCTGATCCCAATCACTGGAGATTTCAAGGGGGCAAATGGGTTCCTTGTGGCAAAGCGGACACCAATGTACAAGGCAAGTCCCAATTAACACTTTCCCTTTTTAATCTCTGACACTCTTTTAGGTGTGAAACCCTTAATTAGAGGCTTTTGTAATCTGGGAAAAGCCCGGGACTTTATGAGCAGATGATAGAGGAAAAGGGAGTTGGGTGCTAGAGAAAATAATATGCAAATGCTGGAATTCATGTAACTGTAATGAAGCTCTCCCCAGGCCTGTTCCTCATGTATTCCTCTGCTTCTGGAACAGGTAACAGGGTCTACATGCACCCGGACTCCCCCAACACTGGAGCTCACTGGATGCGGCAGGAAATCTCATTTGGGAAGATGAAACTTACTAACAACAAAGGGGCCTCCAACAATACTGGACAGGTCAGTGCCCCCCCTAATTAGAAGTTGTGCTGAGCAGCAGTTGTGTATTGTAAGTGCAGCCCCTGTACTGAGTCCCCAGCCTGCTACCATCACCCAGCATGGGATGTATTTATAGCATGTGTGTCATTGTACACCATCTGCAAGATCCATTTCAAACACTTGCAGATAAACCAATCAGCCTGGAATAAATTACTGTGCATGTGTGCATTGTGCAGGGGCTGCGGCAATTATAGGGCCTCTCCATATAGACTCTGGTACTGGAGGTCTGCAAATAGTCCTAAGAGCCCTCTGTGCCCAAATCTATAAAATGTATCACAATGATATCTTCTGTATACTTCTATCTATCTCTGATTGTCTATATCTATATATCATCTATCTATCTATCTATCTATCTATCTATCTATCTATCTATTATCTATCTATTATCTATCTATTATCTATTTATCTATTATCTATCTATCTATCTATCTATTATCTATCTATCTATATATATATCATCTATCTATCTATTATCTATCTATTATCTATCTATCTATCTACCTATTATCTATCTATCTATCTATCTATCTATCTCTAATTGTCAATATCTATATATTATCTATCTATCTATCTCTCTATTATCTGTGTATCTATATCTTATTATCTATCTATCTATCTATCTATCTATCTATCTATCTATCTATCTATCTATATATCTATCTATCTATCTCTTTCTCTTCTGTGTAGTTTTTATCTATCTATCTATTTATCTAATCTATCTATCTAATATTAACTATGGATCTATATCTATCTTTCTATCTATCTATTATCTATCTAATATCTATCTATCTATCTATCTATCTATCTATCTATCTATCTATCTATCTATCTATCTAATATCTATCTATCTATCATCTATCTATCTATCTATCTATCTAATATCTATCTATCTATCTAATATCTATCTATCTATCTATCTAATATCTATCTATCTATCTATCTAATATCTATCTATCTATCTAATATCTATCTATCTATCTATCTATCTAATATCTATCTATCTATCTATCTATCTATCTATCTATCTATCTATCTATCTCTCTTTCTCTTCTGTGTAGTTTTTATCTATCTATAGCTATGTACGGTGTACCTATCTATGTATCTAATCTATCTATCTATATCTATCTATCTCATATCTATCTATCTATCTTTCTATCTATCTATCATGTAATGTGTGTATCTGTGTCTCACAGTAAAATAACCTGTTCTCCTGCTTCTGGTAGATGGTTGTGCTGCAGTCCTTACACAAGTACCAGCCCCGGCTGCATGTGGTGGAGGTGAATGAGGATGGCACAGAGGACACCAGTCAGCCTGGCAGAGTGCAGACCTTTACTTTCCCGGAGACCCAGTTCATTGCTGTCACTGCTTACCAGAATACTGATGTAATTCCGCCTTTCTATCAATTACCGCCTATACATTACTGATGAATGCCGCTTATAACAGATACATGATGAATTATTATTATTATCATAAGGATCCATTGATGTTATTATTACTCTCAGTATTAGTAGTAGTACTAGGGGTAGTAGTACTAAAATAGCTGTAATAGTGGTAAAAGCCTCCTCATCAACATCATAATTACAGCTGTAAGCAATGTATAGAGCGGTCAATAAATGTAGTGTTTGTATCAAATAATATATAGGAATTCTAGGGAAGAAGCCCAAGATCTACTGGTATCTTTACAGTATGAAACCATAAGAAGGGGCTAAAAAACACATTTACACCCACTTTATTGTAATAATAGTAATAATATTGATAATGATAATACAGAAATTCCGTGCGAAGAGTTCTAATGTTGACTCTACTTGTGGCAATGTAAAAAATGTGTATGTATCTGCTTTAAATATTCATGGTAAATTAATGAAGTTGTTTTAGACAATGTATTATTACCTTTTTGTAAATAAAATAAAATATATATATATATATGTAGACATAAAAAAGTTTCTAAATTATTGCATTTTTCCTTTTTAGATAACCCAACTAAAAATCGACCATAATCCCTTTGCTAAAGGATTTCGGGACAACTATGACACGTAAGTAAAAGAGTGAATAATATTAATATCGATCGGTGGACAGACAGGTAGATGATAGATAGATAGATAGATAGATAGATAGATAGATATGAGATAGACAGATAGATAGATAGATAGATAGATAGATAGATAGATAGATAGATAATATGTAAGAAAAAAAGTTGAAGAGCAGCACACAAACAAAAAGTGGTGCAATACCTTGAAAAAGACCAAAGACGCTGCTATCACATGGGTTAATAAAACACCCACTGTTTGACACAGATACCTGTGTGCTGCCTTGGTTTCTTTTTGCGCATAGATAGATATGAAATAGATAGATGGACAGACAGACATATAGATAGATAGATAGATAGATAGATAGATAGATAGATAGATAGATAGATAGATAGATAGATAGAATGAAAGAGTTGGGACCTTTTGCAGATTTTTATTCATTTGTGATGCTGATTATGGATTTATTATAACATACTTACATAGAACATCTACTATCCCTGTGTGTTTGTGGGGTGGGGGGCCCTCTCTGTATATTTCCAGTAAATGAATTTTTTATGTAATCAATAGAGTAGCTAATGTTGGATGTTATGAAGTGAAATGGGTAAGTGATCACAACTCCTACAGGACTCCCCGATCTCACATCGGTGTGCAGAGTGCTGTACTGCTAGTGGCAGGGCAAAAAAAATAAATGAATGAATACATACATCTGGAGAACAAAAATATCAACTATTTATGAATAGAGAAGGTTTGCATATCTACTGGTTAAAGAACTGGGGTCGCAATCCATATTTTTTTCAATAAATTAAAAAGAAAAGTATAATAGATACTGTAAACAATGCAAATTTTTGTAGAACTGTCCCACCAATTTTTGGCATATCAGGGGTTAAAGAACATATTTTCAAGAGAGAAGGATAACATGGTGGAAGTAAAAAAACAGGATCCTACTTGGTGTTTTCAAAAAGTTAACTTTTTTTTACTGTGCAAATGAATAATAATAACAATAGTAAAAATAGTAGTAGTAATAATAATAATAATAATAATAATAATAATAAAAATAATAGCAACAACTCAGAAATGAACCTTGTTTATGGAAATTGTTGTTGTTGAAATTATTATTTTCATATACAGCATTGTTTCCTATGATATGAGGGGCTGTTGTAGATTTCTTGAATTTTAAAAGGCTCTTTATAGACTGCTTTCTGCCATTCCCTATTGTTATTTACTAAATAGCAAAAAGAATAGACTCAAAATTATAATATTGGTGGTGGAGTAATAACATACAGCGCTTTGTCTGAGAATAAGATCTCTAGAGTTTTCATGCAGCCATATTCTAGTCTATATGTGTTTATATATATTGAATGGTATATCTATCTATCTATCTATCCATCTCTCTATTATCTATCTATCTATCTATCTATCTATCTATCTATCTATCTATCTATCTATATATCATCTTATTTCTACTTGATTATTTAAGGACAGCCTCTTGTCTTTCAGGATCTACACCGGTTGTGATCTGGACCGTTTGACTCCATCACCTAATGACTCCCCTAGATCTCAGATAGTCCCCGGTGCCCGGTACTCTATGGCCACCTCCTTTCTCCAAGACCAGTTCGTCAGTAACTATGCCAAGTCTCGCTTCCACCACCCGGGATCTGTGCCAGGGCCGGGTACTGACCGCAGTGTTCCTCACACCAATGGGCTGCTTTCCCCTCAGCAGGGCGAGGACCCAGGGGCCCCTTCTCCGCAGCGCTGGTTTGTAACCCCAAATAACAGGCTGGACTTTACCACCGCATCTGCCTATGATACAGCCACAGACTTTGCCGGTAACGCGGCCACTTTATTGTCTTACGCGGCGGCGGGAGTTAAGGCTCTTCCTTTGCCGACTGCCGGCTGCGCGGGGCGCCCCTTGGGTTACTACAGCGACCCTACTGGGTGGGGAGCGCGGAGCCCTCCTCAATACTGCACCAAAACCGGATCCGTGTTGTCTTGTTGGGCTCCAGGGACCAGAGTAGCATCTTCAAACCCCTATCTATCTGGTACAGAAGAAGCCGACACGTTAGCTTCAGATAGGTCCCCACTGGGAGAGGATACCAAACCCAAAGACCTGTCTGACTCCAGCTGGATCGAAACGCCTCCATCAATCAAGTCTATGGACTCCTCCGACTCTGGAATTTATGAACAGGCAAAGAGAAGGCGACTCTCCCCCTCAGACCCAGCTGTGTCTGGTAGTTCCTCACCTCTCAAAAGTGAAGTCCTGCCCTCAAGAGACTGTGAGAAGAACTGTGCCAAAGACCTTGGTTATTATGGGTTCTACACTCACACCTAAATTAGCTCTTACTTAACGCCACCCTATCAGCCAAGGTTTGCCACCTTGAGGGCAGTTAATACCAAGTCCTTTGCAGTGGTCCTCAGAACTTCACTTCCATCTCATGATGGAAAAAAACAGACTCTGCACATGAAAAGTGGTGATTAAGACCACCAACCACATATTCTTTACTGCCAAGTTGGGAACACGTCCTGAAACATTATAAACCACAGCACTGACACCTATTTTAGTCCTCTTTGGGTTGCACCTCTTCACTAAGTCTTGTACCTTAAATGATATGCCACAATTGAAGCCCGTGGACATTGTTGGGTTCATCACCATGGACATTGTTGGGTTCATCACCATGGACATTGTTGGGTTCATCACCATGGACATTGTTGGGTTTAGCACCATGGACATTGTTGGGTTCAGCACCAAGATCAGTGGTGGTTTCAGCACAACGGATAGCACCAGTTCCAACATCGTGGACATCAAAAGTTCCAGCACCATAGACAGTGGTTGGTTCAGCACCATGGAATTCTTAATGGCGGCTGAATTTTTAGCTTGGAGGAACAGGACCTAGCAGTACCCTCAGCTGTCTCCTCATGGCAGATTTCATTTGTAGCAAGTCTTGTTGGAGATACTGTCTGCTTCCAAAGTTAAATCATACAGCGCTTCCTTCCATGGCAAATATTCATGGTAGGGATGTTGAATAAACTGTCAATGATCCACTGATATGACTGTACTTTTTTGTTAAGTTTGTGAGGTCACCAGCCGACTCATCTTGTCCTGATTCCCTGAATAATTTATATTTTTTTATATGTTTAATTTAATTATTTGTTTTCAAATCTTTTCATTTATGCATGTGTCTTCTGAATCAATCCAGGTATATTGAACACTTGCAAAGACAGTAACAATCACCCACCTATTGTATTCCACATTCGCATAGGGAACTTGCAAACAGTTGTGTCATATTTCTATTTCTCATCATAGTACAATAGTTATATTTTATTCATCGTGCCAAACGCAAGATTTGCCAAAAACAAACCCGCGTAAAATAATCCACATAATGTCTAATTATTTTAATCTATTAGATAAACTCATTTTTGTTTTAATTTATTCCTCATATTTATCATGGATTTTTTATTTATTTATTTAGCATTTCGTTAATGTTTGTATTTTTTTTTTATTTGGAGGTGTATGAAATAACTTTATCTAAAAAAAATATGATTTTTTGATTGCTGGTGACAGTGTAGTGGAAATAAAATGTGAATTGTATATTTAATACATTCTAAGAAAATGGGTCATTTTTCTGTTGTATAGATGTCTGGAAAGATTAGTCTAGCTGTATGAATTTATTTGAGTTTTATTGTTTTATTTCATTATTTTTTTTAAAGTTCAGTCCATGTAAAAAACTAAACCACACAATCATTTACCCAAGCTACACTCATTTTATTTTATACAACTATAAATTGTTCTAATGATGATGATTATAATATCCAAACCCTGTAAAGAACGGAAGACGAACCTGACATTTCCTCTGTACAGATCTGTCTGACGATGGACTCCTGTTTTTCATGATAGAGTTTTGTAAATATCTGCTTTTATGTTATTTATTTGTCCGTATGATCGATCCGTTCACATAGCTGTGTTCTCTTGTTTGTATCGTCTGTATCTCGACTACTAAAATAAATTCAGAAAATACATTAAAATGTCTTTTAAACTGGAGCTTTATACTAATGTTTTAATGATATAGTCACATAATGATGAGGACAAATAATGTATCTACTGATATAGATATAATTTTAAGTCATCAAATATTTATACAAATATTATTTCTCTCCATATATATCTACATATAGTTATATCTGTTTATAGATCACTCTCGCCTTTCTAATGTGTATACACAGACCAATATGGATTACATATCTATCTATCTATCTATCTATCTATCTATCTATCTATCTAATATCTATCTATCTATCTATCTACTGTATCTATCTATATCTATCTATCTATCTATCTATCTATCTATCTATCTATCTCTCTCTCTATCTATTATCTGTCTATCTATCTTATGTCTATCTCTCTGTCTATCTATCTATCTATCTATCTATCTATCTATCTATCTATTATCTACTGTATCTATCTATCTATCTATCTATCTATCTATCTATCTATCTATCTATCTATCTATCTATCTTTATATTTTTCCCAGTCATTTATCATAAACAGACTGTTACTGTTAACTGAACTTTAGGCGCAGGCAGGACAATGTTCCATACTTTTTATTTTAATGATCTATCTATCTATTGTCTATCTATCTATCTATCTATCTATCTATCTATCTATCTATCTATCTATCTATCTACTGTCTTCTATCTATCTATCTATCTATCTATCTATTTATCCATTATCTATCTATCTATCTATCTATCTATCTATCTATCTATCTATCTATCTATCTATCTATTTATCCATTATCTATCTATCTATCTATCTATTTATCCATTATCTATCTATCTATCTATCTATCTATCTATCTATTATCTATCTATCGATCCTCTATATTTTTTTCCTAGTCATTTATTATCAACTTACTGTTAATGTTAACTGAAGGGTAGGCACAGGTCAAATTTTCCATATATATATTTTAATTTAATGGCATGTTGAATTTAACTATTTTTTATTTTATATTAGCCATTGTCTTGTATCCATTGATTGGTTATTTAATTGTATTTTGCCATTTGTCTACGCTTTGACTTTTAGGTGTATTTATCTGGTTGCTTCATGAGCACCACTTTTGTAATTTCCATGCTTTCCCTATAACTCCAGTCATATCTGCATTTATCAGTCAGGACCTGATAACCCTATAGTGCAATGTGGATGGGGTCTGTACAGGTTTTAACCCTTCTATGCCCCCCTCTGTCTTGCAGCTCAGCATTAGGTATATAGGCTTTTTTTTGTCCTGGTGCTGTGTAAGCTAATTCTAATGTGATAGAGGAAAAAAAATGCGACTTTATAGATAAAAATATTTTCCATTCTCACCTTTGGGTCCCAATGTGTTGGCAATTTATGATTAGGGAGTGTGATACATGGAGGTAGTTACTGGCTTTCTGTAAGGGGCATATTCATTGAGAGGCCGAATGTGCAGGTAATGTTTAATGAGCACCCAATTCTCTATTTCCAAGTGAGACTGATGTCTGAACTGGTGATAATGACATGTGCTTTTCAATACTAGATATTGTATGGAAGCTTAAAATGTGCAGAGTGTGATGCACTGACATTTTACATTGAGTTTATGCATTGTTATTTCTGCTTTAATATTTGTTGCAGTATGAAGCATTGAGAGGAGGAGGGGGATATGGAAGTGACTGCTGCCTGACAGGAATGGAGGAAAGTCCCTCCACTGTGAATAGGAATATACATATAGGGACACATGAGCACAGAATATTAATGTACACAATATGTGCTGCCAGTAAAAATCAGCAGTAGAGTTCCATGCAAAAATTCTCATAACATGGTAACCTTTTACTTTCCTAATTTTTTTATTATGTTTTTATATTTTTATAATTATTAATTCATCTTAATAAAGTAATTCCATGTCTGAGTATTTGAATCTGTATATATAAATACTATGTTAATTCTCCCCATTCCATTGGCTTAAAACCCCAAATTAAAAATAAATAAATCAATAAAAAATACTGTAAATATATATATATAATGGTTTATAATTGTGGACTGTGGCAATTAGGATATGATTATTTTAAATGTCATTTCATAATTATTATTATTTTTTTAGAAAATAGTTTTTGAAAGTGCGCTCATTTCTTTAAATTGTATTCAGGACATGTGACAAGATGGGAATGATAGTTCATATGAGGCACAATATGTATAGTTATCACTTATTCCTACTGGACAACCGAGCACCGTGTACGAAATCTGTAACGTTGTCAGAATTCATATTTTATGGTTTTAGTTATTCTGAGATAATTGTGCATTGATAAAAAAAAGAACTAAAAATACTAATTTGATTTTAGAAAACTGTTATATCTATATCCAGGTTCACTGTACTAGTGACATCAGTATAATGGAAATATTGTCGCCACTTAACCATTGGAAAATAACAATGCAATGTATTAGGCTAGGTTCACATGTACCAGTTGTGGCTGGCCAGTTGATTTATGCTGGAGTTGGACACAACTGATATATGTGTAGTGCACATTCAGTGCACCGGGCGGGAAAACCCAGCATGCAGCATTTTTCTATCTGGCGCTATTTGGCATCTGGCATCACAACTGATGCATCGGATGTATGTGCACCATCCGATAGAAAACCATGGGGTCAGTTCTGGTTCAGTTCCTCTCTGGCATTTTCTGCTTCATGCCTGCTTGAGTCGTATATCTGGACATATGTGTAGGGGGCCTTAGGCCTTTTGCACACAAACGTTTTTTTTTAAATTTACGGTACGTTTTTTTGTGTTCCGTATATGGACCGTATACGGAACCATTCATTTCAATGGATCCACCAAAAAAACAGAAGGTACTCAATATGCCTTCCATTTCCGTATTTCCGTTCCTTTTCAAAGATAGAACAAGTCCTATCATTGTCCACATAACGGAGACGGATAGTACTGTTCTTTTAGGGGCCAGCTGTTCCGTTCCGCAAAAAACAGAATGCACACGGATGTCATCCGTATTTTTTGTGGATCCATTTTTTGCGGACAGCAAAATACTGAAAAAGCCATACGGTCGTGTGCAAGAGGCCTTACTCAGACACAGGCCTAAAAACAATTTTGCATCTCTAATTATTACTCCACACAGTACAGCGATTTTATACGCATATTGCTAGGTGCACATCAGACACAGCTGATATATGTGTATGTGTGCTTAGTGTACAGGCCCAGCGTCTATACACTGATATCGTCAGACAGAAAAATGTAGAATGACGCATTTTCTGTCCACTGCTATTTGGCATCCGGCATCCTAAGTAGTGCGCTAGATGTATAAGATTGATCCCATAGAAAACTATTGGGCTCAGGTCTAACATCAGCTGCATTTTCTGCACTGTGCTAGATGGAAAATTTTAGCCAGTAGTTGAATATGTGAATTTCAGGACATTATATTTTATGTTGTATTGCGTTCATTTTTGTTTTACATTGTAGTTATGTCATTTTCTCCTTTGTCATTTTTATAGCAACATTTATTTTCAAGTTTAAAGTATTCATTTTAGGTATAATATTTAATACTCATTTACTAATATGTTGGATTCATGGACCACGGCTACAAAATGTTCTTCTGTTATTCAGAATCCATTTTGTAGCTCTGATGGAAAAATGTCTTTCACTAGGAAAGAAGGAGAAATATATAAAGGAACCTTTAAAAAACATATTTTTTTTTATTTCTCGTATTTCATGCTAAAAATGGATAATACAATTTTATTGAAAAAGCTAGATGCCCTGTTCTTGATCAGCTAGATACTTGATATATAGCATATTTTGTAATGTATACTTTATATGACGGGGTGAAGGAGCCAGTGTTCAATTTAAATCAACAATGAATGTTGGCCAAACCTGCCGATATAAACCAACCTTCCAGCGTGTATGGGGGTGCCCTGACTTGCCTAATAGCAGTCGATTTGGACTTCAACGTGTCAAATCCTTTTCTTCTAATGGGAGGTAAAGCTGCTGAGTGACAGTTCTGGCAGTGGCTTAGTCCACTCTCCTCATTGAGAACACATGCACGCTTGGCTGAGCATGCATGCACATGGGGGGATCTGGGGGGATAGCTGTTGGTCAACAGCTACCTAAGATCCTAAGATGTATGGCCACCTTTAGGAATTTGTGACAAAGTCTCCTTCGCCTGATGATTGCCTCATAAAAAAAAACACCTTTTCATATGCAATATTAAGGCATATGGATGTCACACAGGGGTCCCAGCTTGGGGAACCCTCCATAAACTATATCATAGATCCATATTGGCGGTCTCGGTCTGTCCACGTATAACATTTTTAATGTGTGGCCAAAAGTCGCTGACATCAGCAATAACAGCTAGTTGATTTGGATAGAGAAGCCTGACCCATACTGCTTATATAGGTAATACACTTTTTCCTTCTTGGCCTTCGTGGTTTATATCCTGAAATGGCTGGAATTATTCTACAATCTTCTTCTGCTTCCTCTTGCTGAGTGGCAAACAGATTAGATTGTAAATAAAGTTGTTACATAGTTTCGAGAATTTGTCAATCTCTATTCATACGTTTTGCTTTTGTTACTTTAAAGGGGTTTTCTGATCTCGACCTATTGATGGCCTATCCTTAGGATTGATCTTCAGTATCTGATTGTGGGGGTCTGACACCTGGCAACCCCACCAATATGCCGTTCCCTGCAGCCCCCAGCTGCAGAACTAGCACTTTGAATGCTGCACAGCTCGATTCAAACTCTAGTGGCCATACCTGGTTACTGCAGCAAATTCCCTGGAATACCCCTTTAATAGTTCCATTCTTGGATGTCCATAGCTCAGATTATACTGGCAGTAAGTGATCAAATTTAAGGGCCTTTGTTTTACTAGGCAAGAAAATTGCCTACCAAGACCTCTAAAGCTTTGTTGTCTCACCATAGGATGCTCCTTCCATATGGCCTTCTTTATGAACCAAGGCATACAGCTGATAAACAGCTGATCTTGTTCAGATGGATCCAGTCCATCCATGCGTTACAGGCTGGTGGGTATGCTCCGCTGTGAGCAGGGCCACCAGCATTAATAACAGCTCCAGAACTGTGTCGGCGGGCACTCTCTTCTCAGCAAGCGGTCCTGTCTACTTGGTGATCAGGCCAGGCCTCTGAAGGCATGAGTGCTGGCCAATGAGATTTAGCGCTGGCTCGTCCAGCATGGTGACGTCACCGGTCACGTGATGCAGGACGCATCACGCAATCGTAAGCGTGACCTTTTAAAACAGGCTTGCCACAGTTGTCTGTGATTAACGTGGTGGAAACCTTTGGCTAAGTAGTGCAGAAACGCTGGGTGCATATGTGGAAGTGACATTATAAATGTATGCGTTCCATGCTGGAGCACTCAATATTACTATAACCATTAGTATAAATATACTCTGGGAAGGCTTTCTGCAAGAGTACAGTATGTCTGTGGGAATTTTTTGCCCATTCATCCAGAGAAGCATTTGTGTGGTCAGACACTGATGTTGGAGGAGAGGGCCTGGCTTGCAGTCTCTACAGGGAGTGCAGAATTATTAGGCAAGTTGTATTTTTGAGGATTAATTTTATTATTGAACAACAACCATGTTCTCAATGAACCCAAAAAACTCATTAATATCAAAGCTGAATATTTTTGGAAGTAGTTTTTAGTTTGTTTCTATTTTTAGCTATTTTAGGGGGATTTTTGTGTGTGCAGGTGACTATTACTGTGCATAATTATTAGGCAACTTAACAAAAAACAAATATATACCCATTTCAATTATTTATTTTTACCAGTGAAACCAATATAACATCTCAACATTCACAAATATACATTTCTGACATTCAAAAACAAAACAAAAACAAATCAGTGACCAATATAGCCACCTTTCTTTGCAAGGACACTCAAAAGCCTGCCATCCATGGATTCTGTCAGTGTTTTGATCTGTTCACCATCAACATTGCATGCAGCAGCAACCACAGCCTCCCAGACACTGTTCAGAGAGGTGTACTGTTTTCCCTCCTTGTAAATCTCACATTTGATGATGGACCACAGGTTCTCAATGGGGTTCAGATCAGGTGAACAAGGAGGCCATGTCATTAGATTTTCTTCTTTTATACCCTTTCTTGCCAGCCACGCTGTGGAGTACTTGGACGCGTGTGATGGAGCATTGTCCTGCATGAAAATCATGTTTTTCTTGAAGGATGCAGACTTCTTCCTGTACCACTGCTTGAAGAAGGTGTCTTCCAGAAACTGGCAGTAGGACTGGGAGTTGAGCTTGACTCCATCCTCAACCCGAAAAGGCCCCACAAGCTCATCTTTGATGATACCAGCCCAAACCAGTACTCCACCTCCACCTTGCTGGCGTCTGAGTCGGACTGGAGCTCTCTGCCCTTTACCAATCCAGCCACGGGCCCATCCATCTGGCCCATCAAGACTCACTCTCATTTCATCAGTCCATAAAACCTTAGAAAAATCAGTCTTGAGATATTTCTTGGCCCAGTCTTGACGTTTCAGCTTGTGTGTCTTGTTCAGTGGTGGTCGTCTTTCAGCCTTTCTTACCTTGGCCATGTCTCTGAGTATTGCACACCTTGTGCTTTTGGGCACTCCAGTGATGTTGCAGCTCTGAAATATGGCCAAACTGGTGGCAAGTGGCATCTTGGCAGCTGCACGCTTGACTTTTCTCAGTTCATGGGCAGTTATTTTGCGCCTTGGTTTTTCCACACGCTTCTTGCGACCCTGTTGACTATTTTGAATGAAACGCTTGATTGTTCGATGATCACGCTTCAGAAGCTTTGCAATTTTAAGAGTGCTGCATCCCTCTGCAAGATATCTCACTATTTTTGACTTTTCTGAGCCTGTCAAGTCCTTCTTTTGACCCATTTTGCCAAAGGAAAGGAAGTTGCCTAATAATTATGCACACCTGATATAGGGTGTTGATGTCATTAGACCACACCCCTTCTCATTACAGAGATGCACATCACCTAATATGCTTAATTGGTAGTAGGCTTTCGAGCCTATACAGCTTGGAGTAAGACAACATGCATAAAGAGGATGATGTGGTCAAAATACTCATTTGCCTAATAATTCTGCACTCCCTGTATTCTAGTTCACCTCAAAGGTGCTGGATGGGGTTGAAGTCAGGGATCTGTGCGGACCAGTCAAGTTCTTCCACGCCAAACACACCCAACCTTGGCTTTATAGGCCTTGCTTTGTGCACTGGGGCACAGTCATGCTGCAACACAGAAGGGCTTTCTCTAAACTGTTCCTACAAATTTGGAAGCAATTGTCCAAAAGTTCTTGGTCTGCTAAAGCACTGAGATTTCCTTTACTTCAACTAAGGGGCCTAGACCTACCCCTAAAAAACAGCCCTTATAATTAGCCCTCTTCCACCAAACTTTACACTTGGCACAATGCAGTCAGGCAGGTAATGTTCCCAGGGCCGTCTTTTCGAATGGGCACGCTGGGCAGTTGCCCGGGGGCCCCACTTGCCTGGGGGCCCGCCTGCCCAGTGAACCCACCAGCCAACTTCCCAACCGTCATTTAGCAGCGTTGCCGCCAGGGCCGTCTTTACCAAGGGGCAAAAGGGGCAGCTGCCCTGGGCCCAGTTGCTCCTGGGGGGGCCCAAGGCAGCTGCCTCTTGAGCCCTGCTAGCTACTGCCCCGGGTGTCAGGCTGTCGGCTACACAGGCATCATGATCGTACTGTGTTAATGATCTTAATTCTAGGACCTTAATGAGTTTTGATCTAGGACCTTAATGACATCATTACCATGTGACCAGTAACCTAGCAATTACTGGTCACATGGCTATGAAGTAATCACAGGTCCTATCAGGAGTGTTGCAGAAGTTAACTGTGGAGCTTTTCTGTGTAAAGATTACATCAGAAAAAGGTGACATGGGGTTGTTATTTTAATATACTGTAAACTACTGTATAGTGGGGTGCTGTGTACTGTGTGGGGGGCTGTATACTGTGTGGGGGCCTGTATACTGTGTGGTGGGCTGTATATTGTGTGGTGGGCTATATATTGTGTGGTGGGCTATATATTGTGTAATGGGCTGTATATTGTGTGGTGGGCTGTATACTGTGTGTGGGGGGGGGGGGGGGGTGGCCTGTATACTGTGTGGTGGGCTGTATAGTGTGGGGGGCCTGTATAGTGTGGGGGGCCTGTATAGTGTGGGGGGGGGGGGGGGCTGTATAGTGGGGGGAGTGCTATACTGCTGTACTGTATAGTGTGGTGGCCTGTATACTGTGTGGTGGGCTGTATAGTGTGGGGGGCCTGTATACTGTGTGGTGGGCTGTATAGTGTGGGGGGCCTGTATAGTGTGGGGGGCCTGTATAGTGTGGGGGGGGGGCTGTATAGTGGGGGGAGTGCTATACTGCTGTACTGTATAGTGTGGGGGGCTGTATACTGTGGGTGCGGTATAGTGTAGAGTGCTGTACTGTATAGTGTGGGGGGCTGTATACTGTGGGTGCAGTATAGTGTAGAGTGCTGTACTGTATAGTGTGGGGGGCTGTATCGTGTATAGTTTGGGGTGCTGTATACAGTGAGGTGCTGTATAGTGTGGGGGTCTATACTGCTCTACTATATACTGTGGGGTACTGTATAGTGTGGGGTGCTAAACTGCATACTGTGTGGTGCTGTATACTATAGGGTGCTATACTGCATACTGTGTGGTGCTGTATACTATAGGGTGCTAAACTGCATACTGTGTGGTGCTGTATACTATAGGGTGCTATACTGCATACTGTGTGGTGCTGTATACTATAGGGTGCTATACTGCATACTGTGTGGTGCTGTATACTATAGGGTGCTATACTGCATACTGTGTGGTGCTGTATACTATAGGGTGCTATACTGCATACTGTGTGGTGCTGTATACTATAGGGTGCTATACTGCATACTGTGTGGTGCTGTATACTATAGGGTGCTATACTGCATACTGTGTGGTGCTGTATACTATAGGGTGCTATACTGCATACTGTATGGTGCTGTATACTATAGGGTGCTATACTGCATACTGTGTGGTGCTGTATACTATAGGGTGCTATACTGCATACTGTATGGTGCTGTATACTATAGGGTGCTATACTGCATACTGTGTGGTGCTGTGTACTATAGGGTGCTATACTGCATACTGTGTGGTGCTGTATACTATAGGGTGCTATACTGCATACTGTGTGGTGCTGTATACTATAGGGTGCTATACTGCATACTGTGTGGTGCTGTATACTATAAGGTGCTATACTGCATACTGTGTGGTGCTGTATACTATAGGGTGCTATACTGCATACTGTGTGGTGCTGTATACTATAAGGTGCTATACTGCATACTGTGTGGTGCTGTATACTATAGGGTGCTATACTGCATACTGTGTGGTGCTGTATACTATAGGGTGCTATACTGCATACTGTGTGGTGCTGTATACTATAGGGTGCTATACTGCATACTGTGTGGTGCTGTATACTATAGGGTGCTATACTGCATACTGTGTGGTGCTGTATACTATAGGGTGCTATACTGCATACTGTGTGGTGCTGTATACTATAGGGTGCTATACTGCATACTGTGTGGTGCTGTATACTATAGGGTGCTATACTGCATACTGTGTGGTGCTGTATACTATAGGGTGCTATACTGCATACTTGGGGGTTTACATCCACTTTAATCATACAACTAAAAAAACGAAATAAATATAGATATATATATAAATGTACACACACTCTGGTGCTGGTGGGTAATGCTGGTGTGGGTACTGCTGGTGCTGGTGGGTATTAATGTTGGAGTGGCGTGTGTACTGCCTGGGTACTCTACATTGTGACATCACAAAAAAAAAAATGTTTGGGTTTACATCCACTTTAAGTTATTAGTGCCCCTCAAGTTTTGACTGTAATATCTTATGTGTCCCCCTTATATAGCAATCTTAGAGTTGCCACTCGTTCGAGGAAGTGTAAAAAAGGTGAGGAAAAATAAAGTTTATTACGTGTTGGTGAAAATAACCTTTAGTGCAGAAATGAAACGTAATGTTTTGAGTGGAGCACAGAAGAGGAAAAAGGCTGCAGAGGAGAAAGAGAAAATGTGCAAACTTCCAAAACTAACATCTTGGCTCAATCCAGGTGCAACGTCAGCCAGTAGTTCTGCTCCTCCAGATGTAGCATCCACATCTACATGCACTCCAATTCCAGCAGAAATACCAATGGTATCATTACCTGATCCTACTGCTGGGGAAAATCCACAAGAGGAAATGCCCAATAAATATCGCCTTATTGATAATTTGCATTTTTATTCTAGTGCGTGATTGTGTAGACAGGGCCCCAGTGCACTGTATTGCCCGGGGGCCTATAATGCTCTTAAGATGGCACTGAATGTTCCCCTGGCATTTTCCATACCCAGACTTGTCCATCAAATGGCCAGATAAAGAAGCATGATTCATCATTCCACAGAACACGTTTCTACTGCTTCAGAGTCCGGTGGCGGCGTGCTTTCCACCACTCCATCCAAGACTTGGGCTTGCATGCAGCTGCTCAGCTATGGAAACCCATGTCATGAAGCTCCTGGAGCACATTTTTTTGCTGATGTTAATGCCAGAGGAGGTTTGCACTCTGCAGAGCATTGGCGACTTTTATGCACTATGTGCCTTAGTACTCGTCTACCCTGCTCTGTAACGTTTTGTGGTCTGCTGCTTGGTGGCAGAGTTGCTGTGTTTCCTAAAAGTGACCACTTTACAATAATAATGCTCACATCTGTGGTCAAATATATAGAAGGGAAGAAATCTCACAAACTGAATTGCTACGATGGTGACGGGACCACGCTGTTATCCTGTGAGCTCTTTAGAACGACCCATTCTTTAACAAATGTTTGTAAAGGCAAACTGCATGGTTATGGACCTGTGGCAATGGGACTGAATGAAACACCGAAATTCAATGATTAAGAGATGTTTCCCAATACCTTTGTCCATAAAGCGCATATCTTAACAGTGACGAGATATCCAAACCTGTTAATGCAATAGTAAGAACAGTGGTTATTATTGAGAAACAGAATGTACCGTACATCACCAGATGATAACAGATGTCAAATGTATTCAGGAGCAGAACAAGCATTATGATGCAAATATTTAACACTGCGGGAAAACAAGACTTGAGAAATGAAGACTTCTTAAAATCACATTAAATCCGGAACAGTGATTTGTTTTTGGGGTGTAACCATAGGAGGTGCAATCACACCTAAGCCCAAGAGCCTGAGGGGTCCACATGTTCCCTCTATCCAGAACTAGAAGGGCAGTACTGCAAATGACACACACATAGATTGGGGCCCCGTTACAGGTTTTGCATTGAGGCCAAGGAGCTTTCAATTTCCACCTCCATGTATTATGTGGTCAATGAATAAAAATATTTCCTAAAAGGCCCTTAACTGTATTGCTGTGGCGCATATATCTGTAATGTAACGTCATCATGCCTTACCCCAGCTGCTCAGCAGAACATCCCTGGCTGCCCATGGCAGAGCCACAGCTGCCACGTTGAGATAGCAGCAGTCATGTAATTTATCCACATGACCACTTTTTGGGTGTCAATGGCCACAGCCTCTTCTGTACAGGCAGATATGGATAGGGTGAGCTACAGTATCAGTCCATTCACTAAACATACTCAGTTACTATTTATTTTAACCAATTAACTATTTATTATATACTACGTTACTCCAATTGATAGTGTGCTTTTTTATCTACATTTTATCTACTGGACTGGGTGTACCACTAGTAGCTGCACCTTTACCACACTACCCACTACCCCAGTTACTATTCAGCGCCTTTTCAGAAAGGACAGGAACAGCAGTCACAGTCATCACTTTTAATGGTGAGGAATGATACATGGGACCATGTGTGCAACTTGACAGTCTGCTCATTTTGGTCATCTTTTTATGTGTTAATCATAGAATAGTTAGGATCAAGACGATTCCAATATTTATTCATGATTAGAGATGTGTGAAGTTTTGAAAAATTCGATTTGACAAGAAATTCAATTTGTTACAAATTCAGCCTATCAATCAATGGGACCGTTTTTATCGGCCGCTTAGACAGAAGTGCACCCTTCTAAAGGACATTAAAAACGGTACTACGCTAGTGCAATGTGGCCTTTTGGGTTTAAAAGAAAGTCACTCACATCCACTTGCTTGTGGAGAGGCAGTCCTAGGACGTCACCATGTGATCATGCTGGGAGCGCGCAATGACATCATCACGCTCAGTGCAGGTCCTTTGGCAGGTCTTTTTAAATCTAGAGAGGGGCAGATTGCCTCTGTGCAAGCAAGTGGATGAGGTGAGTGATTATTTTTTCCCCTGTTCTTTCTAAGACAACTTCATCCGCCATTTTAGGAAAAATTATTCGTTACCACGAAGCACAAGGAAATTTTTGTTTAGAATCAAATTTTTCCTATAATTTGGACCGAATTCCACTGTGGATGCTTCGCTTCATTCAACACTATTCATGCTCATAATTATTAACTAAAGTAGTCCTCCTGTTAAAAGAGCCAAAATATCAGAGCCAATATTTCCAGATATACAAGTGTCAAATGCACAACCTGAAGGTGCTCACACACAAGCCTCGTCCATAAGGCTTATAAATAAGGTAAATGTAGTCCCTACAATGACACTAGGAAAATTGAGGCAGGGGAAAACCTACCACTGACCCTAATTGGTCGTGTTAATATCATAGAAATGATCCTTTTGCCAAAAATGTTCTATCTATATAGGGCGGCACCATTGGCACTGCCAAAGAGATATTTTGTTCTGATGGACAGGATGTTTACCCCATTTCTGTGGCACAAAATGTGTCCTAGGATAGAGAGACAAACCCTTCAGGCGCCATATGGGCGTGGGGGCTTGGCGGTGCCGAATGTCTCTCTTTATTATGAGGCGGTACAGCTGAGCTATGTGGCATGGTGGATCAGAGCAGATACAAGCAACCCAGCGGTAGTGTTGGAAGCTGCTCTAGTGGGGTCATATAAAGCTCTCACAAACTTAGTATATTGGAAAGGGACTTATGCAGCACGTCAATTTACTCCTACTATGGCTGCGACAATGGCAATCTGGATTAAGTGGGTGAGTGTGCACACAGTTCAGGATGGTGGAGAGAGATGGTCACCGTATGTGCCGTTATGGAGGAACAAGGTTCTGCCTGAACTATTTTATCTGACAGATTTAGAATTATGACCTCAGGGGGAATTGTAGTATCTCACACAACTCTACGATAATGGTTTATTCAGATCCTTCAATAGTCTGAAACAAGAATATAAATTGCCCCCGCACTCTCTGTACAGATACTTCCAGCCCAGGCATGCCTGTAGTGCTCAGTTCGGTAACGGTCCGCTGAGGTTGGAATGTAACCCGGTTGAGGCGGTAATAAGAAGGGCTCAATTAGATAAACCAGTATCCACTTTGTATGTAGCACTAATGGCTGAGCAAGATTCTCCGATTGATAAATCTCTTGGCAAATGGAGACGAGATGTGGTGGATCTACACCCTGTACAGAATTATTAGGCAAATGAGTATTTTGACCACATCATCCTCTTTATGCATGTTGTCTTACTCCAAGCTGTATAGGCTCGAAAGCCTACTACCAATTAAGCATATTAGGTTATGTGCATCTCTGTAATGAGAAGGGGTGTGGTCTAATGACATCAACACCCTATATCAGGTGTACATAATTATTAGGCAACTTCCTTTCCTTTGGCAAAATGGGTCAAAAGAAGGACTTGACAGGCTCAGAAAAGTCAAAAATAGTGAGATATCTTGCAGAGGGATGCAGCACTCTTAAAATTGCAAAGCTTCTGAAGCGTGATCATCGAACAATCAAGCGTTTCATTCAAAATAGTCAACAGGGTCGCAAGAAGCGTGTGGAAAAACCAAGGCGCAAAATAACTGCCCATAAACTGAGAAAAGTCAAGCATGCAGCTGCCAAGATGCCACTTGCCACCAGTTTGGCCATATTTCAGAGCTGCAACATCACTGGAGTGCCCAAAAGCACAAGGTGTGCAATACTCAGAGACATGGCCAAGGTAAGAAAGGCTGAAAGATGACCACCACTGAACAAGACACACAAGCTGAAAAGTCAAGACTGGGCCAAGAAATATCTCAAGACTGATTTTTCTAAGGTTTTATGGACTGATGAAATGAGAGTGAGTCTTGATGGGCCAGATGGATGGGCCCGTGGCTGGATTGGTAAAGGGCAGAGAGCTCCAGTCCGACTCAGACGCCAGCAAGGTGGAGGTGGAGTACTGGTTTGGGCTGGTATCATCAAAGATGAGCTTGTGGGGCCTTTTCGGGTTGAGGATGGAGTCAAGCTCAACTCCCAGTCCTACTGCCAGTTTCTGGAAGACACCTTCTTCAAGCAGTGGTACAGGAAGAAGTCTGCATCCTTCAAGAAAAACATGATTTTCATGCAGGACAATGCTCCATCACACGCGTCCAAGTACTCCACAGCGTGGCTGGCAAGAAAGGGTATAAAAGAAGAAAATCTAATGACATGGCCTCCTTGTTCACCTGATCTGAACCCCATTGAGAACCTGTGGTCCATCATCAAATGTGAGATTTACAAGGAGGGAAAACAGTACACCTCTCTGAACAGTGTCTGGGAGGCTGTGGTTGCTGCTGCACGCAACGTTGATGGTGAACAGATCAAAACACTGACAGAATCCATGGATGGCAGGCTTTTGAGTGTCCTTGCAAAGAAAGGTGGCTATATTGGTCACTGATTTGTTTTTGTTTTGTTTTTGAATGTCAGAAATGTATATTTGTGAATGTTGAGATGTTATATTGGTTTCACTGGTAAAAATAAATAATTGAAATGGGTATATATTTGTTTTTTGTTAAGTTGCGTAATAATTATGCACAGTAATAGTCACCTGCACACACAGATATCCCCCTAAAATAGCTAAAACTAAAAACAAACTAAAAACTACTTCCAAAAATATTCAGCTTTGATATTAATGAGTTTTTTGGGTTCATTGAGAACATGGTTGTTGTTTAATAATAAAATTAATCCTCAAAAATACAACTTTCCTAATAATTCTGCACTCCCTGTAGAGGCCCATCATGTGAAGGAATTGAGCCACACGTGGAGATCCATGGTTGTTAGTGCCAGAGATCAACTTATACAGTTGAAATAGTTACTTAGAGTGTACTATACACCTGGTAGATTATTTAAGATGCTCAGATTGGCTAGCCCTCAGTGCGCCCGCTGCGGATGTGATGATGGCTACTTCTTTCACATGGTGTGGCAATGCCCGATTATCCAGAACCTTTGGGTAAAGATACATGCCTATATAAACACTAAACTAGGATTTCCAGAGATTTGCAGAGACTAGTCTGTTGGGCATAGTCAATGATGTCATAGCCAGATCCTTATTTCTGATATTTGCGGACTCATTACTGACAGGGAATGTCCCACAGGATTGGCGTATGGCAAATGTGGTGCCAATATTCAAAAAGGGTCCAAAAACAGAGCCTGGAAACTATAGGCCGGTAAGTTTAACATCTGTTGTGGGTAAACTGTTTGAAGGTTTTCTGAGAGATGCTATCTTAGAGCATCTCAACGGAAATAAGCAAATAACGCCATATCAGCATGGCTTCGTGAGGGATCGGTCATGCCAAACTAATTTAATCAGTTTCTATGAGGAGGTAAGTTCTAGACTTGACAGCGGCGAATCAATGGATGTCGTGCATCTGGACTTCTCCAAAGCATTTGACACTGTACCACATAAAAAGTTAGTATATAAAATGAGAATGCTCGGACTGGGAGAAAACGTCTGTATGTGGGTAAGTAACTGGCTGAGTGATAGAAAACAGAGGGTGGTTATTAACGGTACCAGGGCCGTCTTTGCCGCAGGGCAAAAGGGGCAGCTGCCCCGGGCCCAGTTGCTCCTGGGGGCCCAAGGGAGCTCTGTTTCCCGACTCCCATTCATTAGTGACTGCGTCGCTAGGTTAAAACATTCGGGGCCTGGGCCCCGGATGTTTTGTCCCAGGCCCCGAATGTCCTGCCTGCCTGCTAGATACAACTGTATTGCCGTACACAGAACGGCAATACAATTGAATCTAATACACTGGGAAGAGGTGAAGGACCTGTGGTGACATCACAGGTCATGTGATCAGCAAAACAGGCTGTGATAGGATGACCTGGATGATGTCACCATCATGTGACCAGTGCAGGATTGGACGAGTGAAGAAGGAGAAGGAGCCTAATGCTGATGTCTGTACATGAGAAAAGGTAAGTTAAGGGAGAGGCAGAGCAATGCTGGGGGTTGTAGTTATTTAACTAGGATGTATGTTAGGGCTGAAGGGAGGGATGTTATTGACATGGAACTGCATGTTGAAAGTGGATGGTGGGGGGAGTGATGTTATTTACATGGGACTGTATGTTGAAAGTGGATGGTGGGGGGGAATGATGTTTATGTACATGGGACTTTATGTTTAGGCTACGTTCACACTTGCGTTTGGGGATCCGCTTGTGAGGTCCATTTCAAGGCTCTCACAAGCAGCCCCAAATGCATCAGTTTAACCCCAATGCATTCTGAATGGATGCGGATCCATTCAGAATGCATTCGTTCGGCTCCGTACGGCCCCCCGTTCCGTTTTGGAGGCGGACCCCAAAATGCTGCAAGCAGCATTTTTGTGTCCGCATGGCCTTGCGGAGCCAAACGGATCTGTCCTGACTTACAATGTAAGTAAATGGGGACGGATCCCTTTGCATTGACACAAAATGGTGCAATTGTAAATCCGTATTGGGACTTAGAAATTCAAATCTAATACAAACGAATCGGTCCTGAACGGATGCATTTGTTTGTATTAACAGTGCGGATCCGTCCTGTACAAGTACAGGACAGATCCGCACGAACGCAAGTGTGAAAGTAGCCTTAGGGGGTGATGTTTACATGGGATTGTGCGTTGGAGGCGGCTGGGGAGAAGTGATGTTATTTACATCGGACTGTATGGTGGAGGGAGGATTATAACTGCAGGGGGCACTGCAGATCCAGGGGACATTATAGGTGGTCTTATTACTACTGGGGGCTCTATAGGAGGGTCTTATAGATCCGCCTTATTTCTACTAAGCGCACTATGGGGGCCTTATTTCTACTAAGCGCACTATGGGGGCCTTATTACTACTGAGGGGTCTGTAGGGAGCTTTATTACCACTGGGGGAACAATAGGGGGCCTTATTTCTACTGGGGACTCCGTGAGGGTATTATTAATATGGGAGGGCTCTTCTAATAATGGGGGCATTGTTGAGGAGCATTATCACGGTTGGGGCAGTGTTACTAATGAGGGCATTCTAGAAGGGAATTACTATTGGTGGGACTATGAGGAGCACTATTACTATGGGGGGCAGTAATGTTTCTTCAGGATAGTATTTGGGGGTATTGGGGGGGGGGGGGCAGGGACGTAACTAAAGGCTCATGGGCCCCGGTGCAAGAGTTCAGCTTGGGCCCCCCTTCCCTCAGTGCTTTGTGTGTCTTATGTGGCACAAGGGTCTTTGGGCCCCTTCATGCTCCTGGGCCCGGTAGCGACTGCTACCTCTGCACCCCCTATAGCTACACCCCTGGGGGGGGGAGGGAACATCAAGCAGCAGGATAACACTGTGGGGACTCCAGTTGGGGGATAATGATAGAATGTGAGGAAGTGTGTGTCACACTCTGCAGAGATGAGGCGGCTAAGAGAAGTTGTCCAGACCGAGTGGAGAAGATGATGAGAGAGAAGATCTACAGAGAAGATGATGACAGAGGGGAGACGTCACCTGGAGGCCCTGGACGTGACAGGTAAGTGCTGCTGTATAGCAAGTACAGCAAAGTGCGGGGAGGGGTGGGGCGGGATCCAGGGGGCCCAAGTAAATTCTTGCCCAGGGTCCAATCAATATTAAAGGTGGCCCTGAACGGTACACACTTAGATTGGGTCACTGTCACTAGTGGAGTACCTCAGGGGTCAGTATTGGGCCCTATTCTCTTCAATATATTTATTAATGATCTTGTAGAAGGCTTGCATAGTAAAATATACATTTTACGTAGATGACACTAAACTGTGTAAAGTAATTAACACTGAAGAGGACAGTATACTACTACAGAGGGATCTGGATAGATTGGAGGCTTGGGCAGATAAGTGGCAGATGAGGTTTAACACTGACAAATGTAAAGTTATGCACATGGGTAGGAATAATGCAAGTCACCCGTACATACTAAATGGTAAAACACTGGGTAACACTGACATGGAAAAGGACCTAGGAATTTTAATAAACAGCAAACTAAGCTGCAAAAACCAGTGTCAGGCAGCTGCTGCCAAGGCCAATAAGATAATGGGTTGCATCAAAAGGGGCATAGATGCCAGTGATGAGAACATAGTCCTACCACTTTACAAATTTCTAGTCAGACCACACATGGAGTACTGTGTACAGTTCTGGGCTCCTGTAAACAAGGCAGACATAGCAGAGCTGGAGAGGATCCAGAAGAGGGCAACTAAAGTAATAACTGGAATGGGGGGACTACAGTACCCTGAAAGATTATCAACATTAGGGTTATTCACTTTAGAAAAAAGACGACTGAGGGGAGATCTAATTAATATGTATAAATATATCAGGGGTCAGTACAGAGATCTCTCCCATCATCTATTTATCCCCAGGACTGTGACTGTGACGAGGGGACATCCTCTGCGTCTGGAGGAAAGAAGGTTTGTACACAAACATAGAAGAGGATTCTTTACGGTAAGAGCAGTGAGACTATGGAGCTCTCTGCCTGAGGAGGTGGTGATGGTGAGTTCACTAAAAGAGTTCAAGAGGGGCCTGGATGTATTTCTGGAATGTAATAATATTACAGGCTATAGCTACTAGAGAGGGGTCGTTGATCCAGGGAGTTATTCTGATTGCCTGATTGGAGTCGGGAAGGAATTTTTTATTCCCCTAAAGTGGGGAAAATTGGCTTCTTCCTCACATTTTTTTTTTTGCCTTCCTCTGGATCAACTTGCAGGATGACAGGACAAACTGGATGAACAAATGTCTTTTTTTTTCGGCCTTATGTACTATGTTATCCCCACAAAGTATGGTAGGAAACTATACAGGCTGATTCTATATTACGCAAGGAAATCTATCCTTCTGAACTGGAAGACCCCTAAAATACCCACCAAACAACACTGGATACAGTTAGTCAATTCTGATCTAGGGCTTTACAAGCTTGTTTACGAACATAGGGGAACCCCTGACCGTTTCCTTAAAATATGGGATCCTTGGATTAATACACAAACAGTAGCACCTTGATTGAGTAATATTTCCTTGTTTGGTCCCGTGGGGGATATGTCCATAAAGATCTATGCATGCGCCCTTTTCACAGATCAGCACTATGGACGCATGTAGACATTCACCCCTGCGTGGAGTTTAGCCTATAGGAATATTTACAGAAGTTCTAGGAGTTTTTTTATTTTTTTCATTTTTAACACTAAACTTTCACCTGTATAAACTATGTGAACTGAGTATGCTGCCATATAGAGCGGCGCCCGGGGATCTCACTGCACTTACTATTATCCCCGGGCGCCGCTCCGTTCTCCCGTTATAGGCTCCGGTACCTTTGCTTTTTAAGTTATAGTAGGCGGGTCTTCCCTTGTCCTGTGGGCGTCTCCTTCTCCTAGGCTGCAGCGCTGGCCAATCGCAGCGCACAGCTCACAGCCTGGGAGAAAAAAACCTCTCAGGCTGTGAGCTGTGCGCTGCGATTGGCCAGCGCTGCAGCCTAGGAGAAGGAGACGCCCACAGAACAAGGGAAGACCCGCCTACTATAACTTAAAAAGCAAAGGTACCGGAGCCTATAACGGGAGAACGGAGCGGCGCCCGGGGATAATAGTAGGTGCAGTGAGATCCCCGGGCGCCGCTCTATATGGCAGCATACTCAGTTCACATAGTT